>NW_008751848.1:542562-565891 GCF_000715545.1 Opisthorchis viverrini
ATTGATGATTATTGTAGTTCACAGCAAGTCAGAAGAACGCGTAAGTACGGACACGGGTGTATTGGGTACACGCGGCGAAACTGTTCCGCCTTCGTGGCAGGCAAGCAAAACAACTGAGTCACATATCCAGTCAACCCACAGCGCTCGCGCGAGCCAACCAATCGGACACACATCCAATCAGCCACTCAAGTCACATGTCAGATCGATGGTGGAACGACGAACGGACACGCACACGCGCAAACTCTGACACACCGAAGCAGCTACTACAATGATGAGAACTTATGACCCTCGATCAATTTGGCTTGGTTGCTGGAAATGATGAGTGTCATTGCTGAAATTAGAAGTATTCATACACTCTATCGTACACTGCTCTTTGTGGTTTTATCTGAAGTTTAATCAAACCAGAGATGTCAGTTCACCGCCAATGTGTATTCGGGGAATTCTAGAGTCACTTTTTCTTCAAGTTCACTAAGTAATCCAGCAAACCTTACAGCAAATACTCAGAGTTTTTCTTCATTATCGAAAACCCTACACAGAACGCGGGATCCATCTTGGTTGGTTGCTTTCATAATACCCCATTTAGGTTGGGGCCTCAAATAAGGAGGCGGTAATCGTGGAATTAAGAACGCTGTTGTCAGTTTGAGAGCCGATCTACTTCTCTTAAATTGACACAGGTTGCCTACTGTCTTGTACACGTACAATATAACCATTCTTTATCGCCGAAGTTTTTTAGATTGCCAAAGGAACAACAAGCTAAGGACCCTTCCGTTTGTAGATTTTAAAAAAATGTGTTCACCTGTACATTCGGTTTAGCCATTTTAAATGTGAACTGTCTAAACATAAGCTTCTGAAATCATTCCTATGTTAGATCTATAGCTATTCGGATTAAATTCCTGATTGTTAAGTCTTTTGTAGGGAAGAATCTTTGGAGATGGTCGTTGGTTCGTTGCCTAAACTGAGAAATTTGATTGAAAATGTTTCCTCACCAGTCGAGGTAGCATCATCAGTGCCTTGTTTGGGAGCGTAGTGTAGCTTTGCGGAGCATAGCAATGGATCGATGGTTGTGAGTTGAGTAGTGTTGCTTATGTGCAAATATACGTGCTGCTATCCAGAGATGAACTCCGATCACAGTTAGTTCTTCGGTCGGGTGGCTGCATTAGTTGCTCCGTTCTCTTTTGTACGTATTGATCGATAATCACGTGACCCTTGAGCTTTGCTTTCCGTGTCTGCTTAATCTGGTCGACGCTGGAGTGACCTTCGTCCTTGAGCAGTCTGGGTTCATATGTTGATCCAACTAAAAGGATTCCTCCGTCTCCTGGTTTGTGAATCCAATATTTTGCTCCCGTTTAATATTCCGGTTGATATTGTCTTTTGAATGTAGGAGAGCGTAAATTGAATACAGTTCAGTGCATCCACTGATCAGATTCCAAAAGTTTCCTTCCTTGTTCCATGTCTCCGTACGTTAAAATGTTTTGCGCTATCCAGGTATGATTGGTTGCCTTCTTGGTCTTCGTGTGTGAATATCAAAATAGGGGGTTGCGTCTTCTGACGGTCGCGTTGTTTCTTTATTTGTGCGCATAAATGGCTGTCTCGTTTATACCCATCGTTTGCCGTATCTGTCAGGACATTCAGATAATATAGATTCGGGAAAACTTGAAGGCTCTTGCACAGCCTCTTTTTGTCAGGTCTCAGTCGATTTTCGCACAAACTTTCTGGTTGTAATCTGGCCACCTACTGGTTTGCCCGCATTTTGCTTTTAGTCGGATATGAATATTTGACTACAGAATTTTAAGAAACTTGTTTGAATATTCACTTTGAACAATGCCAATCAAGGGTGGTCACGCATTTGAAAGTTGATAAATGTGACCAAAGATTTTCGATTTTGTATCTAGAACGAAACATGACGTCATGACAACACAGATGGAATAATTCTAGCTGTCAGTTAACCGTGCCACAGAACAAAAAATAAAAGAGAACGGTCCTAGGCCATATTTCATAAGTTTTATGTTGTCTGGAATTTTATCGTCGTTTGAAACAACTGTGGCTCAGTCGAACACATTTCTTTGGCATTTTGGCGCTCTTCTAAGAACTTAAAATTCGGATGGATAACAAACAGTAAGGGGAAATGTTAACTGAACTATTTCAATGGACGTTCGTGGAGATGTATCTAAATGCGAAAGTTGCCAACATTTTCCGATTTCTTTTGAGAATTATTAACATAAAAGATTTTTACCGGACACAATATACATGCTTTTTAGGTGAAATCACAATATAATTAACATTTCTCAGCAATCCACCATTAACAGGGGGACTGTCTCGTCAGCATTTGCGATATATTTTCAGAAAGAAGCAACTAGTCTGAATACACACCTTCAGAAAATGAAGTGGTGGGATTGTGATGCAAAAGAGTACCGTTTCATTGCTATATTTCTTTCGGATGTTTTGGCGTGAGTATTTCGGGCACTTTAAACTTATACATGCTACTTCTTTGTACGTTGTATTTCAATGTTATTGTGACCAATATGCTCTAGGTTCTTTTCCGAAGCAGACAACGGAAGCACTTCATGTACAATATTATTTACATATTGCCAATTGCTCTGCTTGTTTGTCGCACAAGTATATAGCCAGGTTTGTTCTTTGTTAAGCACATCAAGCTGTGTTAGAATGGAAGCCCTGCTGTATGTGGTCGTGAAATGGAACCTCCAAATTTTTACCTAGGTTAAAGGAACAAATGTCTTCGTTATGGTTATCGACGTGACCGCAGGATTCTGATAAATCTCCTTATCAGTTCAGCATAAAGAAACTTATCTGTATTAAATGTCCTCTGATCAAATAAGACCTAACTAAAGGTCAACACGCATATATCCGATTCGCTGATGTAATTACACTACGATCAGTAATGCGGAAATGTTCGTTACGTTGGACGAGGTGCGGAACTCCATAACTATATAACTCATACATATTGTGTAGTTAAGTTGTGATGAAACAAATGACCGGATCAATTTTGATCTCTAAGATCTAATCCTCTGTATACAGCCTATATACTTCCCGTAATATACGTTTCCTTGCAACAGGTAAACGTTGCCCAAAATTTTGGTAGGCATTGGAAATGCTAGATTGTACTAAACACTCGTAATTCCTAACCAAATGATGTGGTCATCTTCCAGCAACTACCACACTCGCCTTACACCCACCTCCTGCAAGGGATGGCCTTTTTGAACAAGAAGTTTGTGCATGGGGGAAACAGTCAAAATTTGTGGCTGTGATATGGATGTTGTGATTGAATGAAGAGCGGCGCTACATTCTGTATAGGTGCATGTTAACCACAATCCTAATCAGTCGCTCGTGACCGAAGGGACAAGTGTTCAGACTAACAGCCGGGAGGTCGTGGGTTCGAGAATTTCTAGATTTTCTTGAGTTTTGCACTGCTGACGGTTCCCAATAAGGATGAATCAATTGTATAGCGTTTCCGGCTCTTGAGGGTTCGAGAATTTCTAGATTTTCTTGAGTTTTGCACTGCTGACGGTTCCCAATAAGGATGAATCAATTGTATAGCGTTTCGCGGCTCTTGAGAACAGATTGGTTTTTGCTTACAGAACGAATCGGCAGGATAAATTTGTCTGTTTCATAACTCATTCCAAGACAGAGAAAGGCGCAGATGTTATGTTTTTGTTATTTTGACGAAGGGTCATTTCCGCGGGTGACCTCGAACGATATTAATTTTTTTCATATAAGCATATAGATCGCTACTAGAGAACTTAGCATAATGCCTTTGGTTGCGACAAGTTTTTAACACGGTATTACTCTAGTTTCACTAACTTCCGTTCACTGAAAAACACAGTAGATGACGGTGACTAGATGTGGCGACTACTGACGTTCTGGATACTACCAATATCGTCTACATAAAGTTTTAACATATACCGCAAATAAAAAGTCACGCAAAGCAGTCAACCCATGAAGGTGCTTGAGCTTCTCATATTACTTAAGCTTAAATATCCGACGAATTGCAGTGTTTTAGCTGACAAGACTGAATGTTCGGTCAATCGTTGAGACAAAAACTCATCATACGGTTGAACAATTTGACTGTTCCGATCGAAATATATTTTATTAGACTTCAATATCCAGTAAAATTACCGTTGAATTTCAGAAGCAATAATAGTTATACAGGTTGAAAAAACATTAGGAAAACAGAGAGCAATCGGGCGTTAATGAGAGCTGTCTGTTTGATATATAAGGAATCGACTGTAAGTGGTTGTCGGAACTGTGGAATTCACCTTTACCTCACTCCTATGTAGACATTCCTTATTCTGTCTTTGTGTGTTTATTTCAATGAATTCACAAGAGACGGGGTAGACACAGAACTTGATTTTTCCCCGATTTAAGCTAGTCAGCGATGCATAACCCTGATTTTAACAGACTTGGAAATTGAGCATCAGCTATGCCAACGAACCATATTCACACCGCCATATCAACGCGCTGGACACCTGTATGATTATTTATTCCACCTGAAAGAAACACGGTCATCGTTCCAGGAAGATACATTTAGTGTGTAAAGTAATCCAGATAGAAAGCAAATCCTGCAAATCCCGTATTTTCTTAGAACCAAGTAAATTTGCTGGCATGTTCCAAATTTCATGATCCGCTCTGAGTGAGGACTACCGCCAGGCTGTTTGACTGACCAAACCAGGACCTTCATCGAATGGTGGATGAGGCCACCCATAAATCTCAAGTGTAAACAGGTTTTGTATATGAAGGTAAAAATTCAGGTGTTACTGGCTTGTGCTAGTAGAACACTGCAGAGTGGCCCGCCCCCATGTCGGGTTTCGAAAGCAGTTACGGTCAAACCTACATCTTGCTAATCGGATCTTAACAACCTAGTCTGTCGGTAAATTCCCGCCAGGACGTAAGCAAGAGTGTGAAGTAAGATCATTTCTATCCACCCACAATTATTCATGCTGACACTTGTAAGGTTTGACAGTCAGCACGAAGATTACAGGTACCTCAAAATTTCAGACCAACAGATCTAACGCACTTATTAGGAACTTCTGATAATGTTTCCCACACTTGTTAGCAATAAGTGAGAATGCTCACGTTTGTCGCGAAAGTTTCACTGCACAGACGAGTCACACACTAGTGATTTGGCGCAATTTTTCGCGTTGGAAATGTCTGTTGATTGATAATTCAAGGATGATTCACCCATACGGCTCTTCTTAGATGCCATTTACTTGGTTTTAGAGCTTTTGCTTCTTGCATGTTATTTTGGGGGAGTCAGCGTTTGCCATAGTAGAGTTAGACATATTCAATTTACCTGTAGTTTGTTAGTTCACTATTCGCGTAGGTTCGCTCCCGAATTTGAGCTTGACGTACCGAGTCGAAATTCAATACGACCCTGTAAGATGTATTTTCTTCCTCGTCTTGTGTGTGCGTGGGAGCACATCGTCTCACAGCATACTTCACAAACGCCGGAGTGGACATTGGTGAGACGCGTTCGCTAGCGGAAATCAGTCGGAAGTGAAATAAGCTGAATAATCGTTGAAACATCGTCTCACAGCATACTTCACAAACGACGGAGTGGACATTGGTGAGACGGGTTTGCTAGCGAAAATCAGTCGGCAGTGAAATAAGCTGAATAATCGTTGGAAAGGTAGTGAGTCATCAAACGATTCTGGGTAATACGCTTACGTTGATCTGTAGGCCGTGCTTGGTCTCGAAAGCAATGCATTTAAAAACCTTCCACCTCGTAGTACCAAGTATTTTGAAGAAGAACGTCTCCCTTTATGGGCTACAGCTGTCTGCAAACCTGAGGAGGCATCTTTTATGTCTAAAATTCTGTGAGTAGGCCGTCATCAATGCACACTTTAGGGAATTGTGCTTGCGAAAGCCTAAAACTACTGGTCTTAGTGTGGAAAAGATAGAACCTGTAACTATGTGAGGAAATTGTTATTTGATGCATTCTTGGTCGAACTGAGCACTCCATTTTGATTGGCTGGATATTAATGACCGCAGGCAGAATTGAGTGCTTCGTTCCCGGTACACGTTTGCTATTATTGCCTTCTGGTTCTTGGGATATTCAACGACGACTGGTCAAATTCACGTCGGGTCTGGATTGAGTTGTGATCTCACTCCCATTTACTCGGTTGGTTCGTTCGTTGACCTCAGCTCAAAGATCTGTTCCTCCGGATCAATTTAGGTTTGTGGTCTTGAGTTCTTCAACTTGATTGGGTCCACATTACTAGTAGACGGAAAAACATATTTCTGTGACTTTCTGCTTTTGAGTCAAACATTCTTCATCTGTTATAGCTAGTCATTGCTTGCAACCAGAAGTTAGCAAAAACGTACTCCATCCTACAAAACCTCCGGAGTTAATCTAAAATACTTTGCCTTAGTGTCAGAAATAATCCCAAATTATTCGTAGTTGAAAATACATCCTAATGGAAAAAATTTGTTATTTCCAGACAAATGCATGTGATAATTACCCACAGTTCCAACGCACTGGTTGGAACGTATCAGTAGAAGTGCAACTGTCAGTGTTCAAAAAGGCGCACAACAAATTGTAGGGAGCATACAAATCGAATAAACAACTTCCTCAGCAGCAGCATTTGACGTCATAAAATATTACTAAAAAATAAAAATTCTGACTTTGAAAGTGGTATGCCATTCGAAGACATTCAGAATACCATAATTTTACGTCAGACGATGTGAAAGTTAACAGAATGGCCTGTCTAAACGCTATCATCTTTCATTCCTACTAAAACCGCTTCATGTGGCCAGTTGAAAGAGTTCATTTGCCTGTGAATTTCCTGGTTTTATCCAAACCATTGGAATGTGAATCGTCCTAACATCAACACTAAGCAGTAACTTCCATAACCTATGCGTGGGTGTGGGTTAGCGAGGAAGGTATCCAGTAGTTTCCATCTTAGACCACCGCTTCTTCTAAAACATACATAAAATATTTTGACTTTTTGGAGGATTTCCATGGTTAAGCTGTTTAAGAGATCCTTCAAATTATGCAACCAATTTGAACGACACACTAACCTCACTGTCGTAATTTCTCACACTTCTTAAGATTCTTTTCTCATTAGATTTACTAAATGCGCACATATCTCCCGTATTTTCTTCGCATTTTTCGTAATAATTTAGTGGCTTGTATTCCCGAATTAAACGGCTAAGTGCATCCAGATATTTCGAAATTCTTCAAGCATGAACAATGAAATGTAAGTAGTAGCCATTGAGTTTTTGGGCCAGTGAACTTGTTAGATGCTGTCGTATATTTTCACCGTGCCTTGTGAAGTGTGGGTAAATCCAATTAGCCAAACTGCAGAGAATTGGATAAAAGTTTACGGAGTCAAGAGTGGATGAGACAGAATGCCGCTTATTTTCTGATTCCTCCTTTTAGAGGAAAATTCCTTATTGTTTCTATCGGGCATCTACGCTGCAAATTTGCATTGTGAGGTCACGTTAAACACCCCAGACATGAGTGCATGTAGTCGATTTGGATAAGTTAAAGACGAGTAGAAGCTTGCCGTTTGCAGTTGTAGACAACCGTATGTGTTCTGTTCGCGCAGAGAGACTGAGTGAATACCGTCAAATTTAGTTAGTCTTCAAAGATCTTCAAGAGAGGAATGCATTCAATCCAGGATGACTGAGTTGCTTCTGCTGCACAAACAAACGATGTTGAGGCCACTTACAATCGCAGAAAATTTTCAGACACAGAAAATTCTATGTCAAAAAGCCAGAGAGTTAGGAAATTCCTCAATTTGGGGAGAAGTTGTCCAGTGTCAGTGAAAAGAGTCCCATTTTCTGCAACGTTCAAATCCAAGGATATGGAAATCTTGGTTGAATCATAATTACAATATGGTTTTGGTGAATCCATATAAAACTGTTGCTCAAAGACGGTGACACATAATTAGAACTTGACTGATTCAACCGTCAGGCATTGTGAGTACTCTAGTTTATTAAGGCCACAGTACTAATGAATGTGCATTTCTCATAACTGCATCCTCGGGTAGAACCAAAATAATATGGCTTCTTCAAAAACGTCCGCGAGGCTTACCGCTTGAACCACAGCAACTTTTTAGGCATGTATTTCGTCAAGCCACAAGCAAGGCAAAATTCTAATGCATTAAATTGACAATACTTAGCTGTTGTGCACCAAGGAACTCAAATGTAGTAGCTCCACACTTGCTTATCATGACACTCCAAATATTTGTTAGAGATTAGCCGCGGTTCTATCACCGAGAAATAATCGGATAGGGCTCAAAATTTCGTGTGGTTGACAGATGCATCTTAATGATTAAAATGTCTAAAGCTTCGCCATTCTCAGATTCCAAGACTTCGGCGTCTACATTATTTAAGGTTGATGAATTGTGGTGACAGTGAACAACGTCGCCTGACAGAATGATCCATCAGGTGGAAAGTGCAACGTGTATTGGAAATTCGTGGCTGCGTGTACTACTTGCTATGGGTCATAAATATTCCATCAAATTCTTTCGCTTTAACAAAGCAGTTAGCATTTTCGTGGCCAGTACAGTGATAGCCAACCGCTAACGATAGCATTTGATGCAATGTTATTCAGAAAATGTTTATAAGTTAAACGCAAAACCTAACTTTCTCATCTTGACTCAGTGCAGAAGTGGGCATGACAGTCAAAGACCGTTTTTGCTCTCTTCAGGTTAGAGTAACAACGGATAAAAAGGCTTGATTCGTGTATAACTATCGCGAAAAACGCAAACAATTTGCGAACAGTTTTACCTGCATTTGTTTGGTGTGTTTCGTTTACTTTGAAATGAGTATGGTAAACCTATCAATTGCTTTTTCGAGGTAGTTGGCTCCAGATTCCAAATATTTCGTTTTAAGAATGTCATGAGGAAAAGCGGAAAATTTTATAAGCCATATTATTTTCCCGATGTGTACAGTGGAGTCTTTTACATCAGTAAGTACAAAAACGTCGCTGTATCTTTGTCGAGGTAGTTGGCTCCAGATTCCAAATATCTCGTTTTAAGGATCTCATGAGAAACAGCGGAAAAGTTTATAAGCCATACTATTTTCCCGATATGTACAGTGGAGTCTCTTACATCAGTAAATACAAAAACGTCGCTGTATCTTTAGCTCAATTGACGTGGTCAGCTGCATAACTATCCCTCTAGAAAGATGCCAAATGAATATGCATAAATCACTCAATATCAGGCCTTGCTGTTAATGCTTATGTCCACACTAATTGGTTGCGCGAATTTACCGCTTTTATGAGCCAACTTGTCATGCTTCACGTTAGTTATCACTTTTTGGGTCAACTCCATGAGTTGAGTGTCCCAGAAACTTCTCAAAATTTTAGCATTCCCATTTGTTGTTCTTTCTGGGAAATAAGTCATTACTCATAACCTGCGTTTATCATCACTCATTGAATTTAGCATGATATATTTTTAGTGAGAGAGGTCTTTATTGAGTGTTGTTCAAGATCGTTGAACTTGTGACATAAGTAGGCGACCAGACAAAGAGGATGGCTCAATTGACGTGGTCAGCTGCATAACTATCCCTCTAGAAAGATGCCAAATGAATATGCATAAATCACTCAATATCAGGCCTTGCTGTTAATGCTTATGTCCACACTAATTGGTTGCGCGAATTTACCGCTTTTATGAGCCAACTTGTCATGCTTCACGTTAGTTATCACTTTTTGGGTCAACTCCATGAGTTGAGTGTCCCAGAAACTTCTCAGAATCTTAGCATTCCCATTCGTTGTTCTTTCTGGAAAATAAGTCATTACTCATACCCTGCGTTTATCATTCCTCATTGGATTTAGCATGTTATATTTTAGTGAGAGAGGTCTGTATTTAGTGTTGTTCAAAATCATTAAACTTGTGACATAAGCAGGCCACTAGACAAAGAGGACGTTTCCGCCCTGATTCGAGATATACCAGAATCTTTCCTCTAAAATAATCACAAGGCAAACCCGCAAGAATAAATTACCAAAACGTGATACATCTGTCAATTTTGGAAGCAAAATGCATTTCGTCAAAACATCGTCACCTTATGAAGTATCTGTTTCCGAACCAAAGGCACAGAATGACTCCAGAATATGGTTTTCCAAAAACAACGGAAATCCTGCTGTGGACGAAAATACAATTTTACTGGTTGTCCTAAAATTTTTTGTTCAGCGTAACTCACCTGTTACTTGCAGAGCATCGAATAATGCCTATTGGGGTCTGTCCACATACTAGCTGAGTCGCTTGATTCTGACGGTTCGCTGTTCTCAATAAACTTGTTTTTGCTTTCTACATTTCCCATCGTATATTAGTGGCATATGTACACTGAGCTGGTAACACACAAGAGTAAATCAAGAGGTCACCCAACATAGAGGCTGCAAGCGGTGAATCGGCATCTTGCTGAGGGCAGGTCCGTATACGCAGAGATAAATCGAATCTGTTTTCCCTGAGTCCGCATTTGTGGCAACTTCTGCTATTTCAGTTCCATTCACGATGTCACTACAAGCTTTTTAGTATGATCCTTTTTACTTGCAGGTACTATTTGACGATTTTGTGGTCTCGTAACAAGTCTACTACTTGGGGTTCTTTAATTTGTTCAGATCTTGTTCACCTATTCTCCCCAAAAAAATGCAGCGCCAAGGTTAAACTAAGCAAAAATATTAGTCAAGCTCCAAACACCGAGTAGGTCAAATCAATCTTTATGTTGAGTGCATAACGGAAGCACTTGACCATGTACTCTATGTGAACATTCAATTTCGGACTAGTCGTCGGTTCGTCTGTTATGGCAGTGTGACTTGATCATCGTTATAAAAATCTTTTTTCCCTTATTCGGTCGCGACATCGTTGAAGAATATTATAGCACTGGAGTGATTTCCACCTACCACAGCTTAACTAATCAGGCTTGGTGTAGCATTGTACTACGGTGATTGGTATTACATGTAGCATAATCTCCTGTGTGTCCATTAGTGTGTGTGTGTGGGAGTTTGTGCACCAAAAATGCATTTTTGGCATAAAAATCTTCTAGATACACTCAGACTTTTAGTTTGGACTTCCTGGACAGTAATTGGGCTCTGGAACGGTTTCTTAAAGCAGCACAAGCCAGGATTGGCCTAGACAGACATATTAGAATTAAAAATCCACCTGTACAACAAATACTTCGATAGAGAAGTGAAAGGTATTTAAACCAATTTAAATTAAGCAAACTATCGGCAATTTTCTCCACAAAATCTTGAAATATGTAAAAATGGTTGTTTGTTTGTCGTATTTAAAAAATCACTGGAAATAAGTGAAAGTAACAAAACCTTCTTTGAAAAGTTTTCTTTCTCATAGCTCACCATGAACCAATGAGACTTCGAAATTTACCTTTATTTCTAAATGTATTCAAAAAAAGGGTTGAACGAGTCGAGAATTGTAGAGCTAAGTTTGCAAAATTTCCAGTTTCTTTGGGAAACAGTTACATTGCTCCTGTTATTCCGGTGAAAAAAACATTGTTTTTTTATTTCTTAGGAAACAATCAAAGCAATGTAGTTTGGTTGTCAAATGACGACCAAAGAATCTTAGAATAAACTCTCATTTTGGTGTTTATAGTTGCCTGTAAATGTTGCGCTTGTAGAAAAAAATACGACCAAGAAATCAGCCAAAATCCTGTGCCAATTGATAACTATTCCTAGCAGAACTATCCAAACCACGAGGTTGTTGCGAAACTTTTACGAGCAAACGGTACTCTGCTTGTTGATGTTACTGCAGCATAACGTGAAGTAAGACAGTCAGCAAACTGTAGATTTTCGGCCTCTTTGTTAAAAAGCAAACCGTCAGAAGCCGTCCTTTTTACTATATTATTCCCTTATGCTCTGACTGCCTGAAACGACTAAAAAGTATACTTTTTTGAGTCTTAAAGGGGAAAAGAACAATGCCGGTAGAAATGCATTATCATTTTTGTGCATAAGAATGTTTAACCAAGTAAAAATATTGTTCCAGTCAGCTGAATGAAAAAATACTGTATGAAATTGCAGATATAAAGAAGGGTGCTTTATTCGACTAACGTCTAACCTTTTTTTTGGGTACTGGCCGATCTGCAGTGTTTGCAATAATATGGAAAGAAATTTCATTATTCCACTCGAAAATTGGACCGATATTATCAGCAGGGTGATTTCACCGTGTGGATACTTTTTCCCCTTGTCACTTTTTTACGGGTGCCGGAAATGGGATTCACGTGATACCTGCTGCTTGCCTGGAGATGCAGCTAAGCACGGCAAAATGTCGTTTTTTCCCTCAGCACATTTTGCCCACACTGTCCGAAAATTTTGTGCTTCCCAGCCGAAACAAGACATGTTCCTTTTTCAACTGTCCACTTGTCCAAGGGAAGTACCACTTACTTGTCCTGGTATGGCACAAGGTTTCCATATTCGCGCATAGGAATACGACTTAAGGAATTATAAAATCTTTGAATTATTTATTGTGGATGTTTAATCAAGACATTCCTATTTTCAGCAAACATTTTTGTATATTACCGGGACTTGATAACAAACCTACCTTGATGCGTCTACGTAGCGTTTACTAAGTCTTGATTAGTACAAAGTTAAACGTCCTCATCCCCTGCTGGACTGTTTTGCACCGGTATGCTTACCATTGAAAATCCACAGTACAGAGACACGTGAATGAACTTGTAACGGTCGTCAATGTTGCTTGATAATATTCACCTAAAGATAAATGCGTGCTCTGAAATCCAAATTAAGGGGTTCTTGCAGCTGTAAAACATACTTTTTTTACTTTCTATATAGGAAAACGTTTGTAGTTCGAGCAGCGTAGACGGTCGTTGGCTTGTTTACCAATAGGGACAATTTCATTTTATTTCATCAGTAATCGAGATGTCATCATCAGTGCGTGGTAGTGCGTGTCAATAGGTTACAGTTTTATACTTTTTAATTATTTTTTAAATTTTTTACGTGCATTTTAATTACATCTACACTGGGTCGTTGAAATTTTGGATAGTTCCACGTACTTTTCACTTATTCTGGCATTTTCGCCAAAAGTTGTCGATGTGCTGAACTTTAGGGAATAACCGGTACCGTTAATAACATTTCAGTTGTCCCAAATTAGGACCAGATAATTAGAAAAGCACCTGCCTGGATC
Organism: Opisthorchis viverrini; assembly: GCF_000715545.1. Classification (NCBI taxonomy): domain Eukaryota; kingdom Metazoa; phylum Platyhelminthes; class Trematoda; order Opisthorchiida; family Opisthorchiidae; genus Opisthorchis; species Opisthorchis viverrini. The sequence goes on from NW_008751848.1 coordinate 555,678, forward strand.
TGTTTAGCAGTTGAAGACCATACAAAATTCACTTGAATTCTTATAATCCATGAAGTCAGTAACTGCAGCATTTTGGCTTGCGGGTAATTACTGAGCAAATGAAATCAACTAGTACGAAAATCTTGGTGCGTAACAAGTCACTGATAGACCAGTTCCGCCATGTAGCCACCGGGTAAATTTAGCCCATAAACAAGCGCCACAAGTCCTGTGAAAGAACAGCTAAAAAACTTACATGTCAGTACAAAAGATAAGTAGACAAGAACATTTTACTCAGATACCTGACAGCACGTTCGTTACACGTCCGGAACTTTCCAAGGCACAATTATTAGGTGACTCACCTCAAATTAAATTGCCTGGAGTTAGAACAAGTTTGGTCAACCCGTGATAAGCATCTTGGGAGAAACTGTGAATATACGGCAACTGGCATTGGAGAAACGGAATACAAATTAGGAAACTGGAGAAAATATAAAAATTATGGGACCCATAAAGGACTGTTGTACCAATAGGAGAGCTGCTTATGATAAGATTCCATCATTTGCCTGGAATCACCATGATCCGTTTTTCACGTTTTGATAAGCGTCGGTTATGTTGATCGTCGCTGCACAATTTTCTCGTCATATTTTGGGTCACGTGCCCTGATACGATTCACCCTGGGAGCGTTCTTGTGTCCCATGGGTTCTCAAATCGAGTAATTTTTTCAACACCACTGATTTAGTCCAGTCATTTTGCCACTTCTTGATGGGTTGTGATTTAATGGCTGAAATAATCTGTTTCGAATACTGTCTCAAGCATGTAAGCTGACACCTGAATTCAGCTCTTATTGAGTCAACATGGACAATGAAAGTTCACACGAACGGAAAAAATGCAAACACTATTCGAATCTCTCTTTCTTAATATTCGTCAACTAAATGCCAAAACTTTTTCAGCAAAATTTTGAGCAGTTTCATTCGTGATGTACTTCGATATCCTTAATAGCCTGCAACTGAAACATGATTGGCTTTTGTGCAGCACATTCAACAAAACAGCTTTATCTGGGAATCAGTTGAGTCTTCCGTATCAAACCGCTTATTGTCCAGTAGACTGATCATCAAGTACAGGAAACGATGCTCTTAGTCTAAGCCTAATAAACAGTTTCAAGTTCGGCCAAATCGGAAGAATGCAGATGAAGATATTTTGCCAAATTTATATAAAATTATACCATCATATCTCGATTATCGTAAATCACTCCCGGCAAATTTAGCTGAGGTATAAAACAAGTACCAGGTTCAGGTGCTTTAAAGTCACACAATGATACCAAACTAATTTCCGGATATGAAGCCAATCCCGTTTTGTTCAGAAGTGCAGTCATCGTTTGGATTACCTAAACAGTCTTCCCAGAGCGCACGAACATGTTTTCAGGCTATCAACCGTGTATACATTTGGCCCTTTTCCATAAAATATGGCTTCGTTCATTTGACAACGCATTTAAAGTCAACATCTTCTATGAGTATATAGGGAATACTGACGCGCTGGACTACGCACAGTAAACTAGTTTTTCCAGATGACCATTTGGAAATTCTAATTTTTCAAATACTCCCTAAAACAACTTTGGAAAGTCCTCAGTAGGACGGACTCGAATATTCATCTCAGTGACATGCAAAAATTGGACAGGTTAATTCTACGGCAGAATGGATTCGAATTATTCTCGGACTTGCTGTAAAATGTTTACGCGTAGGAAACAATTGTTGTCAAACACTTCAGACGAGCGCGACTGCACGAACAATCTGCCACACACTCGACGGTGCAATTGATTTTTCTGCTGATAATCCAAAACACACAACTGCCGCGAAGACACTACGCAAGGCCTGTGTGTTGCTCAAGTGATGTTTATGCGTTTTCCACTTTGCTGGAAAAAAATAATCCAAACAAATGATGCTTCGTCTACCGAGTGCCGTACACAGGAGTCCCAAAAAGGGAGAAATGATTAAGCGGGAAAGCTTTGAACTCGGAGATGTGAATTGTTCTAGAGCCTGAAAAAGTCCCTTGATCTCTCTTATTGGTCAGCTTGTTGTTTTGCAAGTCTCTTTAACAGAAAACATTACAAAGCAATTACGTTTGTGGTAAGGCACGCTGGTGCATGGAAGAGTGAAAGGCATGTCATTAGTAGCTGACGTGTATACATGGAGAAAACAAAATTTTCACGATACTGCTACAACGGATATAAGCGCATCCTGCACATAACAAGGTCTTGATCAATCTTAAGTTTCCGTCAAATTCTTCCAACTTCGCAGATGATCTAGATTAACCCTGAATATACCGAATTGAGTTTTTGATCTAGGCGGGTTGATATTTCCAAGAAAAGTGAGAGAAATAATTTCCAACCTTTTGGATTTGAATTCCCCTTCTAAATTCATAGAGTTAATAGTTGGCAAAATATATTGTTCATGTACATGAATGGCTACAGCTGTAATGACTGCGATCTCAAAAAGATGTGTAGAAGATTTTGGATGACAAAAACATGATAGTGATCCTGAGCAGTACCCAAATTATGCCTGGCTGCAAAGCGAGCACCTCGAAATAAGGCCTGTCAGTGGTAGACTGTATTCAGGAGATTTAAATCAGAGCAGTTAAATGTCGTGTCAGCATCTAGCGTTTCTGGACCCAACATCATTTTCGAAAAAAAACTTCTGAGTGTTAAATAAAACAGCTAGCCTAAACTGATAGACTCTTATAAGAGGAAATTATCTTTGGGAATTCAATAAAACATAATGGTATATCCCTCCTTAACTAACTCTTTTGTGGCTTAAGTAACTCCACAAACAGAAGGCATTCATGCTACACAGCGATTATACTATATTGCATCCATAAGCAAGATGACAACAAAAGGAAGATTTTTACCAAGGTCATGATTGCAAAAGGCACTTTCATAAGCACCGACTAATAAGCCGTGCTGTCTTTATTTTAGCGCTAGTGTTAACTTATACCGCTCCCCACCAAATACACAGCTAGATTCCATGAAATTCTGTCTTGTTGAATCCTCATTTGCAATCACTCCGATCATTTCAAGTGATTCTGCATCTGATACAATTAGAAGAAATCGTATGCGGACAATTTTCAAAAGTTTGTTTAAATCGCTCATTCCGTATTCTCATAAATGTAACCGTTGTTTTCGCAGAGTAATCGGAACTTCTGAAGGCTGTAACAGTGCGGTATTGTCAACCCTGGTATGGCGCCACAATGGATGCGGAAAATCGTGTCATACTTAATGTCGGAGGTATTCGACATGAAACCTACAAGGCAACGTTGAAAAAAATCCCGGCTACGCGCCTTTCACGCCTGACAGAAGCCTTGGCCAACTACGACCCTGTATTGAACGAGTATTTTTTTGATCGACATCCCGGAGTATTTGCTCAAATTTTGAACTACTATCGAACTGGAAAACTTCACTACCCAGTGGATGTATGCGGACCTCTATTTGAGGAAGAATTGGAGTTTTGGGGGCTAGACGCCAATCAGGTAAGGATCCTACTGTAATTCTGAGCCAAATTCTGGAATTTAACTTTTAAAAATTCCGCACCCGTTATTAGTTAGGAGCGTTGAAAATGTGTCCACACTGTATTTCACTGAAATTAAACGCAACTTTCAATCTAGTTCTATAGATTTGACTTTCCTATTCAACTGCAATTTCGTCTGTACAGAAAATCGAGTTACACAGCTTACCCGTGTAATTGAAATTTTGTCAGAGTGTACTGTCCACGAGCAAAGCTGTTAAACAACCCAGCACGTTGCATCCGTGAAGGGTGTCAGTCGAATAGCCTGTGAATACACCTAGGTTTCAAGAGTTGGGAATATCGAAATATAGACTTCACCCATCAGTTTTTCTCATTTATTTATGTCAGAGATTGGCAACATTCACCAATAGTAAGTTGAGAACACACATTTAAAGTACAGGAAAAGCTCAGGTATGACATATTAGGCGGCGTTTGAGATGGAGTTCCCGAAAAAAGTTTGTCGTTTTTTGATGGTCCTGCGGTTAAGACTGTGGTGTTTGGTAGTCTGAAATTAGGAAGAAACACACTGATAAGCTACAACTGGTTTTGGAGTTGCCAGATCTGTTAAAGTGAGCAAACTCGTTCGCTTTGTTTTTGAAGGTTGTATTTTTATTGTGGAAGTAAAAAATCACAAGGATTACTCAGTAGGATAGGTGTGAATATTTATCGGGAAGTGCAAAAATGTTCTCTTCTACATACTATTTAAATGAGCTTGTTTTAGCCAAAACCATCTAGGATTCTACACCTTAACCAATTTCAAGATTTGCTTGTTTTCACGCACAAGCTCAACTTGTCTTTGATGATATTAATTTGGTAGTATATGCAAGTAGCGACTTGCCTGGTTTGTTAAAATCAAATAAGAACCATAGCACAACGGCCACCCTAACTGTAAATTGCTCGTTGAAAACGCTGCAAACATCACAAGTTGCCGCTGTTGATAGATCAGTAGGTGATCAACAGAGATGCCTGTAACATAGTGCTTTAACTAAAACAATTTCCGTGAGTAATATAATTTGATCTGAATTGCTGGAAAGTGAGACTAGCCCTTATTCCTATCTATAACTGCTTCTTATTTGACATGCTATTGGGGATTTCATACACATACTCATTGTAGTTATCCATATCGGGTTGTGGGTTTTCTCCGGGGGAAGTACCAAACGAACTCTAGAACGAACGGAACCCTGACATCGTTTCTATGAGAGAGGTGTAAGGGGCAAGTCAACCGTGGGTGCAGTGATGCACATCAATATACAAAAAAAAACTGAAGAACATTTTTGATACTTTTGCTCTCTATCTGAGGAAAACAACTCGTCGAACAACTTCGTTGTTTTGTGGACACAGCTTATTCTGCTGATTCACCTTGCTGATGCGGTGGGTTGTGGTGCGTAAATAATCGGTCAAGCATGCCGTGATTATCTGTAATTGTCATAGATACCCTTGGGAACTTGAGAAATAAAAACACGATGTGGATGTCTGATTTCAGGGCTCCGTAAGCTGGGAAGTGTTTTCTAGATTTTGTTGAATGCGTCATCCAGAGAACATCCACAACTCGATGTGGATAACTTCAATGAGGATGTATATGAACGTTGTATAAGAAGCATTTTTCTCTAACATGTGACATTGAAACCAGAATGAAGGCCAGCTTCATTTTGATTTAGCTTAGATCATTCGGTCCAACTCAAGCCGGTATGGTGGAGGTAGATTAGTGCGCTAAACCTGAGAGATATTCGCAAGGTCAACACACACTACGACACAGCGCTGGTCTTTTCCGTCCAGCGAAAATGAATGCCCTCTGAAAATCGTCATACCAGCGATCAAGTATCCAAGCCATTCTAATGGATATATTACCAAGCTTGTGGCTTGCTGGTCTATTTGAACTTTTTGATGGGAATTGTAGCTATCTTGAGAGAACATCTAATTTTAAATCCCGTATTTAACGCACTACCAGAAGTCGATGGGCGGATTAAAACCGCATCTGCAAGTTCTCTTCGCAAACTGGAATGATTTACTTGAGCTACACTAATTTACAGTAGTTGAACAGAGGTATTATTTGTCGAACGCTTGCACTGGTCTTTCTAGTACTGATTTCCCATTACTAGGCACGCTGTTAGTGTGGACTAGAAATGTTGTCCCCAAGCTGATACATCGATGACAATTTGTGTGTGAATGAATTTTATGGAAATCTATACATTGTAGCTGTCATCTATGCACAAAAAATTGTAGGGCTACTGGACCTCCTCTGTTAACAAACTTTCAAATAAGATTCCGGTTATTTTGTCGCTAAAAAGCTCTTGTGTGGTTTGGGGCTAAAGATGAAATAACTCACAAATTGAACTGATTTTTTTTCTGGTCGGTCTTGTAATAAAAGTTCTGGAAACGTCCTGAATTCCATCTGGCTTGTGTTGCATTTCTGAAAGATGACGGCAAAGGTATACTTTCGAAAAAAATGGAAGAGTTTTGATGAAGTGAAACTCTCCGCAAATGCGCTAAAGTACAATACCAGACTCGGATGCAATAACGGTTGAGCAAAAAATAGCCGCATTTACTCGTTTTTCTTGAAGAAGATATGCCTAACTCTATATCACAGGAATGATGCGTGTTTTGTCAAGAAAAAAGAACTTTACTCCTGTACCACACCGGACGTCTGCGATGAGCACCATTACGTTAAAGGATAATCAACAAGGGTCCTGAGGGAAATTTTCATTGAAAGTAGAAGGCCACTTCCATTTGAGGGTCAAAAGCCAACATAGGCCCCGAATGTTACTCTCTGGCAAGCGAAAACCCCTTAGTTCTAACCGAAGTGTAACCTCAAAAGAATTGGAAGGTGTCCAAATAGGAATCGAACCCAGATTGACAAAATGATCATCCATTCTTTAAGTGAATCATAACTGGGAAAGGTAACCCCTCCGTAAAGAACTAAGTGTCATCAAAACTCCAGCATCTGATACCAACTCACAAAAGTGCCACAACTGAAAATTTTTTAGTGTACCTGCATTAGATGGATGCGTAGATCTAGAGTGAGCTCCTGGAAGAATCTCGCGAAGTGAGCTAGCAATTTTACTCAGAGTCACCAGGAAAGGACGAAAGCCAGGGTCGAAAGAAATTAAGTTGAGTGCAACCCACTCTCTCTACTTATATTACTAAACTCAGCCAATAATATATTGATTGAAAGAACCAGCAGAAAACTTCGTTTACAAGTGCAGTGCAGGTTAGCCACTTATGATGCAATGAAAACAATTCAGAACTTTAGAAGTCAACTAGCTTGCCCATAATAGTATTTTCCCTTCACAAAACTGCCGGACAGGATCAGCTACCGGATTTGAGGGTACTGACCCATTGTTACGCATAAATAGCTTCCCCAGAGTTCATTTAATTCGTACTCCACTGCCAAAATAATCCTTCCCACACATCGCTTTTTGATCGCACTGCTGATTGATAACCATTTGTATGGTGCGAAGTGCTGACCATGCTTTCCGAAGAATCCAATAGCATATGGTTAAATTTGACTGAGGTTATTGTACGCAACACTCCGGCGGTTAAACTTTGATAAATCAATATTTGGAAAATTTTGGCCGCAAGTTTACTGTTGTGTGAAATGGTTTGTCGGTTCGCTTCGCTACCGGACGGTAGTTCTGCAGGTATGTCTGGTTACAAACCCTCCACCACGGTACATACCACTGACGCTAATGAAACACAAGCTGACGTAGGAGCTTGCTCGTTTCCGGACAATACATCTAATTAATTACTCTGTCAAATATAGTGGATCTTGGTCTATAAAGTCATCAAATCGGTAAACTGTCCAATCTAGTTGGGAAGAAAATTTGTGATTCAGTTTACGATGTCTATAAAATGGATGAGATAGTTGAAGACTTGAAAATCGTGACCGTGCTAGATATTGTGAAAACAACAGCGTGCACTAATCAGATTGGTTTGTTGATATTCACTTATGGTGAATGCATTTCCCCAGAACAAAATGTTGAAGCATTCATAGCTGATTGATGATGTACGCCATAGAAAGCCATGTGTTCTCAGTACATTATCTGCTCAGTATTCCACATCTGCCAAAGTTAGAAGTCAAGGTCCCTGAAGAACCAGCACAAATTGACACGCCGCCATTCACTTGATGAGATCATCTTTGGAACAGATGATCACCAAGCGGAGACTAGCTTTAATATTTCCTTTTGGTTTGCCTCTTATAAAGAGTATAGAGCAAACTTTCTTCATTAAGAAACAAAGGTGAGTAAAGAGTGTCCAGTAGGAATCGCATTCATTTGAAAGCTATGCAAGTAGGGTCTGTGGAGATAAAGTTTAATTATTCCACTCTATTCTGCTGAATGGATACTAATGGACGCAGATATCATCACTTTCGCAAAAAGTTTATTCTGCATTCTCAGTTTTATTCTATACTATGCAGATTCCTCGACAAGTTGCATTACGTCTAATGTTGACATTTTTTTAACTTTAAAAGTTGCCATAGATGGAGTACCGCCAAAATGCTATGTGGTACTCAGTTCATCCCACTAACTTTCATATCTGGCAGTTCGGAGTTGAACTGATTTTGGAAAGCACGCCTCTCTAAAGAACTGAGGTTAATTTGGTTTTGTTTTTTCTAGTTATGCACTTACCTCGATGGATTAATAACCCCTCAGTACACACACTAAATATGTTAGAATTCCTTTTTTCCGTATACCTTAAACTTTGGGTGTGAACATGGTCACAGGCCACTTGGCTGAATTTGAATTAGAGCCTAGAAACTTGTGAATTGAATACTCCCCCAAAATCCACTGGAAAAAGCCCTCGAATAAGCCCTGCTGACCGCAATACTGACAGCGCTTGATTTCAAAGTGGAAAAGACAACAAAGCTTAATTGTTCGGTCTCTTATGTTCGTGTTCCGCAGTGGTTTACTGTGTCACCAAACTATTTGGATTGCTTGGGCTTGTTTAATTTGGACAAATAGTTCTGTGTACGTCAGCCTATAAACCTTGAAGGAGAAAATCTTGTTCATATGTTAACATCTACTTGACAAGCGAAGCAGACTTGGTCCCACCATCCTTGCTAAGATATTTTCGAATCAGGCAGGCAGCTACAATGCTGATAGAATCTTCTGTTCTTCGGTTGATCTGACACAGGTCATTGAGGACCTCCACTTGAAGTTAAATGATTAATTACTCCGAGAATGATGAAGATCCACAAACTGAAACGGCATTGGTTGGAGATAGACTTCAGCATGGGTTTACTCATGGCACAAATAAAGTGCTGTCGCAAAAAATTAACATTTTGAAACATGGCTCTTCCTATTTAAGGACGACATTCTGTTAGGTTGAGCAGCGGCAACAGCGGCGACGTTTCTCGGACAGGCAAGCGGGTAATAGCCAGGTCTAAAAAAACTAGTCTTCCACGCCACGACGATGATTAAAAAAGAAATCTGAGTGGCTCAACAGTTAGCTGCACTGTATGGATAGGTTAAGCAAATTATAAGTATTGACGTATGTGATATCCGAACTCAGCCGAAGTCGGTTTAAGTGGACCGGCTTACATCACGCCTTTGCCTTTGCCTATTTTCCAATATTACGCTTACCATTAAGTATCACGAAACTATTGTTGCCTTTAGAGGCATATCCGCCCAAAAATATGTGACTGCTCAAGAGCGCCTTAGCTCTACGACTGCACTCAGCTGAGAAACACCTCATCATGAACTAGGAAGTTCACCATGCATGACAAATTAAGTTGTCTGAGGAAAGGTTTATCAAATTGATTGACTGATGAATGAAACAGAAACAGGGAGCATTCAAGGAGGAATCATTACTTATAGAACATATCAGCGAGCTTATTAAAACCAGTGATGGGACAAGTTGTGAGTTTATTGATTAGTTTTTGGGGCGAACCTGTGCTGGCAGAAGAGGTGTAATCAGACAAATCTCTCCATATGAGTGAAACTCAAGTTTATAGTTTTGCCACTCCAATGTGGACTAACAATAAGGAGAAAATATAGTGCGGTGGGTAAGTATTCGCCTGTGCACTGATATTTCCAGGGAGAATACTTTTGCTGGTTATTCTCGTGATATTCCACTTGTAACCAAGATTTTACGATAACTGTCGCGTTCGGTTACAACATATACAAAAAGGAACTTTCTCCACAGCATCTACAACTAAAGGTGACTTACCAACTTGCATTATGCTTTTATCTCCTTAATTTTAGAGTGCTTTTCTCTAAAGGGTTTTCCATAGCCAAGTATAGGAATCCTGTCAGTTAGCAACAGCTCGACTGACAGCACCGAAAAGTTTTGCTGACAAGAAGATTTCGCGCCTACGTGTTACCATGGTGATTGAAATCTTACTCGACTTTTCAGTACAAAGCTTGGTTCAAAGAAAATTGCAAAAAACCAGTAACCTGGGTTGAATTATTTAGTGACTGGTTAGTGGCAGCTAAGAAAGAAAATTAAGGGAGAAAGCATAGACAAAAATCCACTGGCTGTCCTGTCACAGCTAATAACAAATGCCTCGGGAAAATCTAATATATATCATTATATCATATTATTATATTATTATTATTATATTTAATACATATATTATAAAAAATGTTTCGGGTAAATGCCATGGGACTTTACCCAACAAGTGATCTTATTGCATCCCTTGTTAGCAAAAACATCTGGTGAGGTGTCTCCTCCGGCTTGCAAGATTGC
>NW_008751848.1:565985-598347 GCF_000715545.1 Opisthorchis viverrini
AAGTTGTGAGTTTATTGATTAGTTTTTGGGGCGAACCTGTGCTGGCAGAAGAGGTGTAATCAGACAAATCTTTCCATATGAGTGAAACTCAAGTTTATAGTTTTGCCACTCCAATGTGGACTAACAATAAGGAGAAAATATAGTGCGGTGGGTAAGTATTCGCCTGTGCACTGATATTTCCAGGGAGAATACTTTTGCTGGTTATTCTCGTGATATTCCACTTGTAACCAAGATTTTACGATAACTGTCGCGTTCGGTTACAACATATACAAAAAGGAACTTTCTCCACAGCATCTACAACTAAAGGTGACTTACCAACTTGCATTATGCTTTTATCTCCTTAATTTTAGAGTGCTTTTCTCTAAAGGGTTTTCCATAGCCAAGTATAGGAATCCTGTCAGTTAGCAACAGCTCGACTGACAGCACCGAAAAGTTTTGCTGACAAGAAGATTTCGCGCCTACGTGTTACCATGGTGATTGAAATCTTACTCGACTTTTCAGTACAAAGCTTGGTTCAAAGAAAATTGCAAAAAACCAGTAACCTGGGTTGAATTATTTAGTGACTGGTTAGTGGCAGCTAAGAAAGAAAATTAAGGGAGAAAGCATAGACAAAAATCCACTGGCTGTCCTGTCACAGCTAATAACAAATGCCTCGGGAAAATCTAATATATATCATTATATCATATTATTATATTATTATATTTAATACATATATTATAAAAAATGTTTCGGGTAAATGCCATGGGACTTTACCCAACAAGTGATCTTATTGCATCCCTTGTTAGCAAAAACATCTGGTGAGGTGTCTCCTACGGCTTGCAAGATTGCAAGTGGGTAATCAAAACAACGTGATTTTCGCTTAAAACATAGAATATTACGTTTTATTTACTGTCATTTTTCAAACAATAACCTGCATCAACAACGTTCTCACTAATTATTTTGAAATAAAACACCTTTGCTAGATTTTTCTATAATTAATCCACTTGAGAACTGCGATGTCAACAGAAGGTAGGCAAATTAATTTTGTCCCAGGGGGCCAGTGATTTTCACGTTGCTTCTAATAGTAGTATTTCGCATACGATGGACATGCATGTTGATCGGTAACACTAAACAATAACTGATATGATGAGAATGACCTTGCCTGCAGTTCAACGTTGATCATACCATGATCATTCAGATCGACCAGTATACTAAGCATACAGGCCTCTGAGTTTTGACAGTAAACCCTTCGTTGGGATCTGCATTCGTAAGTAACTGGGAGAAATTTCACTCATCATTGTTTAGGGACACCGAGTAGATTAAATTCCTCAACTGATGAAGCTAGCTTATTGAGCCTGCTGTAAAGCACAATTTGAGGTATAAAACATAATGAAAGAGAATGCCTAATTTGTGTATGAAGGAGTCGCTTGCATGAATGTATGCACTTTGCATGCAAAAACCTTTGTGGTCTTGAAATAAATCGGTTTTACACCTAATCCGTGGTTTTAATTACAATAATTCAAATGTATGCTGTAATCCTCAGAAATGAAAAGTTCAGCAGCCCCTACGTGGTCATGCAACGCTTCCGTGCGCTCCACCATATTGAACGCAAAATTGCTACTTCCCTAAACCTCCGCCCCATATATTTCATCCAAGTCATAATTCACATTAGAGGCAGGACAGGTGTCATATGATAGATTTGTTTAAACACGTCCAGTCTACGAATAGGACACTGAAATACCAATTTTTGCCATGTATTTTGACAAAATCATAGAACCTCATACTCTTTTGGAGCACTTTGGTAGATAAGGAGATTTTCACAAATCCAATGAGGCTATCAGTGACACTTGTTTGACACCAAAACAACCTGTACTGCAGCCTGACACAGGCCCATAATGAAAGTTATTCATATTTAGTAATCTTTCTCCCGGAAGCCTAAACGCGGTTGTATGAACTTATGCAATATGAAACTCCCCTACATTTACGTTTTGCAAAACCAAGTGGTAGGTCATCCGATGAATCACTGCAAACATTACTCCAAAGTCGAAGTATGCTTTGGTCAGTGGTGTCTGTGCCGTATACAAGGATATTTCAAGTGCTCATAAATGCACCATACAGAATTTTTGTGTCAATAGATTGACTATCTAGAAGAGATGGTCACCAGTATTCTGCGGTTCTAGCGGAATGAAAATGTAAAAAAAACATAAACAGGGCTACTTACTGAAAGCTAGAGAAAAAATGTTAAAGATCTAACACTGAAACAACAAATGCTGCGTCTGTTCGTGTCTCATGGGGCGATTCGGCAGTCTACTCGCATTTTAAAATGTGGTATGAGTAACAGTCCTCGATTTTGTGCAAATGTTATCCAATTGATCGTTTTTGGGTCATTTCTGAAACCATAAGAACAACGAGCCAAGCACTGAAAGTCAGAGACCTAAAAAATTTGAACGATATGTTATTCCTTTGGGAAACTACAATAAGGTTAACTTTTCAGTAAATAGATGAATTACTCAAACCATATTTACAAACTTGCACTCATTATAAATGGAAAAGTATATGCCGCAAATTGCACTCCGTTGGCCATGTTTAGGTTATTGCAACTCGACTGGACACCATTGATTCACCAGTAGTAAACGTCATTCCTAAATTTTGCTCATCCTCAGGGCTCACAGAACCATGGGCTTTAAATAGAAGGGACTTGGTAAAAAGGCTTTGGTCAGTTTATAATTTTATTGGTAAATGTAAACCTGGTGTTCTCTGAACGAATAAGCTTATGTCTGTTTTCTCACACATTACTAAAATGGGGCTCAATCTGGCTATCCTTGGTGCTTTTGGTTTTTTGTCCTTCCGAAGTTGGAGTGCTTTACCCTTCAAGACACCCTTTAAACCATGTCATTTTCTTGTGAACGCTTGGCTAGAGGACTAGATGGAGTAGTTTTGGAGTGTCATTCCACACAATCGTTTTGACTTTGTACGCTCGCGTCTTCCTAGACGTGACTTGACCATCCTAGCTCATCTCTTGAGAAGGAACATCTGTAAGGTGCGATTCATTATGTATGCTTGCCAGAGCAGCAGTGTCTTAACCCCTCAAAAAATTCGTCAGATTTGTGCATGGCGAATGCAGCCTAAATGAAATATCTACTTCAGTCAATTAACTGTTCCCTCAAAAGCACCTTGACTTTGTGCACTCAAATAGGTGGCTTGATGCTTATCTTACCTACTTCTTTTACGTTTTCGTCTGTTTGTGCGGAACTCATAGGTTGAGCCGTGTTGTTGGATGACTTACACGGCACATCGTGATACTCAGGCTACTCTTCAAATCCTCGACAAGTACGAAATGGACACTGATGATCACCTACCGGAAAGTCTGTATAAACGCTTCGGTTTGGAGGAAGAGTTCGCATGTAACGACTTGACGATATGGCAGCGATATCGTCCAAAAGTCTGGGCCATGTTTGAAATGCCACATTCATCGACAGGTGCAAAAGTGAGTTGTATTTTCTAACCTTCTGTTTGCTTTACGGTGGACACGCCCATTCAGATGCACACGTGTTTAGCACTATTTCTTGTCTATGCTTAACGTTTATCTTTAAAAAAACACTGTATTTTGCCAGGGCGATTACTTTTTGATGTGTCACATTATTTTCCCTGCTTCCGAACAGGCTGCAATAGCCCATGTAATAAAACAAGTCAGCGATTTTGACTCAGGTCGCTGTATCTGTCTGGAGTTGTTAGACTTCCTGAAGAAGTCCAACATATTCCTCCTTTTTCATTACTCGTGATTTCCAACAGTGACTCATTTGCATAGACTAGCAAAACAGCGGACATCAATCAGTTTAGGCAGCTTCTACATTGAGTGAACAATGAAATAATGACAGGTAATATCACACCCAGAGTTGAAGCATTCTAAGCAAGTACATTTATTGCGAAGAAAGACCAAAAGCGTTCAGCTGTAACACCCTTCCAGTGCCTGGCTGTCACGCCACCCGAGGGAAGCACGAAGGCTAGGATACTGCCAGGATGCCCAAGTCTAGACAAGGAAAGTCGCAAGGCAGAGGTCGGGTTCGAACCACTGCCCTTCCGTTCAGTAAATTCGCGCTTCGAAGAAAGAGCGAAGGAAAAGCATATTCTGGAGGCTTCTCATTTAATGAGTTATATGCTCACTGTGTCATAGTTGCTACCCAGTAGTAACGTGGAAGCGACCTGGTCTAAACAAGCCTGAATATGAAGTCAATTTCACATTGTGCTAGTGTAATGAAAATGCCTGATACATCTGCAAACATTTTTTCTCTGCCCGTTAATACCCTACAATTTCTACTCTGCTTCTGTACAGCAGCCAAATATTCAACGAGTTTTTTTCCAAAAAAAAATCAGATGGTTATCCATCTGTACAACAACACGTAGTGAGCGATGGATTTTCACTGACATTTTTATCGTTCAAGTCATCTACAGGCCTTTACTTCTAAAACCAAGACAACGTAAGAAAACTGGAAATGCATCAGATATCACGGCTTTTAGAGGCAATCATGAAACGTCTGCACGCAGACATGTGTTCGTATCAATGGTTGAAAAAAGAGTAATTACACAATTTTCTTTAAAAAAAACTACCCTGATGACTTGCAAAATCCAATTCGTCTTCGTGTAACTGGTGTGGAGTGAAGATAGATTTGGTGAGAAACCCAACTTTGTGCCATCAGTACCCATAGTGAATAAAATCATAATGGCTCTCTCAATTAGTTGAATAGCTGCGACAGAGTCACACTCCAACATCCTCTAGAACTTAGCAACTAAGTGATCACTTAGGTACATTTGTGTTAACATCCTTATTAGAGCAATAAGGGAAGACGTTTAATCACTCAGCGAGCAATTTCATTCCAAATGGGGTTTGGGTTGAAATTAATGTGAGTAAATGACTTGGTTCTTACCAGATTGCGTGATACAGTTGGTTTACTGCACTGGATAAAATTTCCTGTACGTGAAGCGCACGTTTTAGGCTAGTGAGTTGCGGGGTAATTTTGACTCCCGTTTGAGTGAATGAACGATCAGTGTCCAGTCTTAAGCCTATTTAGTTTGCGGCTCATTATTTGCTGCTTAGCAGATTCGCTGCAGGTTCGACTGAAAGTAAAAAAACAATTGCCAAAAAATCCGTGGTAATGTTGGTTCGCCCTAATTGCACATCGGACATATTTTGTCATACTACTTGTTTCGGATGGGGGTTATGATATATGTTACAATGCATCCGACCCCACTGGTGGTCTTCCGAGAATCCTATACCTACAAAAAGTCTCCGAGGATCAAGAAATAATGGTCAATTTTCATGTGTGGTTCCTCTTCACGAGACTTTTGACAGAAGGAAAAACTGCTGAACGCGAAATAGCAAAAGCGTTGTTGTGATATGTAGATAAACTTCACAAAACATAATTAGTTGTATTAAACGGAACGAAGTCCTATTAATCATGTTTTTATCAACATTGACATCTTAGGACGAACATCTTTCCAATTTAGTAACAATTCACAATAAATTGTTCGGCATGTGTGAATGGAAGAATTTATGATAAGATATGCAATAAGACTCAGATTAGTTTCCGCATGACCCTTCCTAATTCGCAACTAAGATTAGATCTTTCCACTCACACAGAATAAGTACCATGAAAATTCTGGAACCAGTTCTGACCGATAATTTTTGACGGACAAATTCAATAGTGAGCCGTCAGGGAGTTTGCACCGAGCACTAAAACAATTTTGGTGGGAGTAAAAGATCAAGCCATTGTTGGTGAAATTAAACTCCAATAAATACCAAATCTCAACTAACAGCTTTGGCGCGAACCAGTAATCCTTTTGACAAAGTAAATTGCCAGCGGTAAACTACAACAAATACTGAGTGAGCAAGCAACTTGAAAATACTACTAGCTTCTTTTTGCGTTGCGTCCATTGAGCCATAGTATTAAAAGATGCGACTACTAAGACGTAAATGACTGCAAAAATAGAATTTTCTGTTTTTAGAACCGCAAGCTAAACGCACTAAACTACCCTGCTTTTGCAATACTACTTATAAAGTCAATGACGAATATTAATGACCTTCCGCTGGTTTCGCTATTCTCGAGGGTTACTGCCTTCTTCAATAGGCATTCATCGTATCTCCCAACTTAAATTTGGACTATGCGCAAGTTGCGCGTCGAAAATGTGACCACAACTGAGCTTCAATCTTAATGGTGATTCTGAAGAACTCTCCCCCAAACAATAAGATTCTCAGTATTATTAAGAATTTAAAAGGTGTTTACAATATTCACTTTTGAAATATTCCTAGCGGTTCTAAGACAGCGCTTCTGAGATATGCTTTTTGCGAAAAACTCCCGCACTTTCCAAACTTTACCTACTGGAAATTTTGCAAGGACTCAACAAAACCTTCGTGACTTGAGATTCGTAGCATGATGATTATGTCATGTTGGGATATCCCGACAGATTTGCAAAGTTTTTACCTAGTGACTGAATTCATATAACCATCTGAGACACCATTAATTAAAGTAGGGAAATTATTCTACTGTGACAAAAGAAATTCAATGTTTACTTAATAAAACCATGATAGGATCAATAAAGATGCTGCCCAGTTTAGGTCAGAGTGACAAAATTTAGGCTACAAAATGGGCTTTCGTGATATCCACAACCGATGATCTCCCTAATATGACTGAATCTGGACTTTCGTACTACTGTTCTTTGTATTTCCAGCAAATATACCTGTAATGCCTATTTAAAACTTTCGACAATTAGTGACAGAAGGAAAAACTGCTGAACGCGAAATAGCAAAAGCGTTGTTGTGATATGTAGATAAACTTCACAAAACATAATTAGTTGTATTAAACGGAACGAAGTCCTATTAATCATGTTTTTATCAACATTGACATCTTAGGACGAACATCTTTCCAATTTAGTAACAATTCACAATAAATTGTTCGGCATGTGTGAATGGAAGAATTTATGATAAGATATGCAATAAGACTCAGATTAGTTTCCGCATGACCCTTCCTAATTCGCAACTAAGATTAGATCTTTCCACTCACACAGAATAAGTACCATGAAAATTCTGGAACCAGTTCTGACCGATAATTTTTGACGGACAAATTCAATAGTGAGCCGTCAGGGAGTTTGCACCGAGCACTAAAACAATTTTGGTGGGAGTAAAAGATCAAGCCATTGTTGGTGAAATTAAACTCCAATAAATACCAAATCTCAACTAACAGCTTTGGCGCGAACCAGTAATCCTTTTGACAAAGTAAATTGCCAGCGGTAAACTACAACAAATACTGAGTGAGCAAGCAACTTGAAAATACTACTAGCTTCTTTTTGCGTTGCGTCCATTGAGCCATAGTATTAAAAGATGCGACTACTAAGACGTAAATGACTGCAAAAATAGAATTTTCTGTTTTTAGAACCGCAAGCTAAACGCACTAAACTACCCTGCTTTTGCAATACTACTTATAAAGTCAATGACGAATATTAATGACCTTCCGCTGGTTTCGCTATTCTCGAGGGTTACTGCCTTCTTCAATAGGCATTCATCGTATCTCCCAACTTAAATTTGGACTATGCGCAAGTTGCGCGTCGAAAATGTGACCACAACTGAGCTTCAATCTTAATGGTGATTCTGAAGAACTCTCCCCCAAACAATAAGATTCTCAGTATTATTAAGAATTTAAAAGGTGTTTACAATATTCACTTTTGAAATATTCCTAGCGGTTCTAAGACAGCGCTTCTGAGATATGCTTTTTGCGAAAAACTCCCGCACTTTCCAAACTTTACCTACTGGAAATTTTGCAAGGACTCAACAAAACCTTCGTGACTTGAGATTCGTAGCATGATGATTATGTCATGTTGGGATATCCCGACAGATTTGCAAAGTTTTTACCTAGTGACTGAATTCATATAACCATCTGAGACACCATTAATTAAAGTAGGGAAATTATTCTACTGTGACAAAAGAAATTCAATGTTTACTTAATAAAACCATGATAGGATCAATAAAGATGCTGCCCAGTTTAGGTCAGAGTGACAAAATTTAGGCTACAAAATGGGCTTTCGTGATATCCACAACCGATGATCTCCCTAATATGACTGAATCTGGACTTTCGTACTACTGTTCTTTGTATTTCCAGCAAATATACCTGTAATGCCTATTTAAAACTTTGCGACAATTAGAGGCCTTTTTCTGTCAATCAGATCAGTCGAAACGCGTCTTGTAAGACCTAACGACAGTGAAATTCAGCGGTCACTTGCGCTCTGTACCAAAGTGTACTTTTAGATTCCTTGTCAAAATGAACGGCACTTTTATTTGATGTTCGTCCAGTAATATTGATCGACGGCTTGTTTCGTCTGGGCTTGCAGGTAGCAGTCATAATGGCTGATGAAAAACTCTTGCCCTTTTCAATTTATAGCTGGCGATACTTTTGTCGTTAAGTATTCATTATTTATTTAGTATTCGTTTGATTATTACTCGTTATTTAATATTAATTTGTCTAGGCTCATAAGGGGAACGTAAAACGTGCTTAACGCGCTATACCCTGAGCAATTTTGGATGTGTTCCGATGCAGGATTATCGCTGAAAACCTGAGGAAATTTCATTTTATAAAAATAGTTTAACGCTCCTGATTAATTCATTGTTTCTCCAAGCGTACAGGAAAAACGAAGAGGTCTTCTAGGCACCAATTTAGCCTGCCTGTTCAGGAATCAAGCAGGATCCTTTTCCCGAAATACTCTTCTTTTTTATCTCGTAGATTATCTTTAATAAGTGGAAATATTTGGTGGTACAATCACAAGTGAGTGGAGAGCATTCTATTCGCAGGTCTGCAGTGTTATGGTTGAGTGCATAGCACTGGTTTGGTAAACTTAGTCCATAATGCCAATATCCAACCCCAAAGGTCTCACGTAGTAAACAGCTTAACGTATTTATTTCCAAAATACTTATAAAAGTTTTATCAGAATCGGTCTGGGGTCTAATCGTCACTACCGATCGCGTCTCTGATCCGTCTATAACTTGAGCATCTGAGATGGGATTCTCGTCAATATCGTTGCGGCATGCAAATAGCCCATAAATTCAAATGCCTTTATCAAGCGTTAAGATTGGGCGTTAAGATTGTAACTTATATAGACCTAGATTCTAGATATTTGCATTTATTCATCGCAGTCAAGCACAGAATGTAAGAACTAGTGAAAACAAGACTACTATGAAAGGGATAGTGAAAAAAATGGATTCGATGAGTTCATATGTTGTGGTATTTTGTCAGGATTTATAGAGAAACCGCTACGAAATTATGCACCAATATGTTTTTTACTATTGTGACTTTCGTGATTGGCCAGGGAAGTTAAGCCAGCTTATTAATATTGCAATGAAATGCAACGATCTCGATAACGAACTGAAGTATAAAAAGTTGAGTAAGTTACTTTTGCCTATTATAAATAGTGGTAACGTTGTAGGAGCTAACCAGCTACCACTATCCAAGTGAATCAGTCAACTTGGGTTGAAAATCCAGTCGGTAAATAACAAAAAGTTCACCCGTTTATTTACATCATTATTTTTCTGCCAGCGGGGCGTCTGCTAACTTGTTGTTTGGCCTACTAAGCTCTGTCAACAAAACTAAATGGCTACGAGTACTCGGGTAATAATTAACTAGTGACTTTTACTTGTTTGTTCACTGAAATAAACATTATCCAAAACTCTGTCTACTAAATTTGAGTTTGTTTTTCCTAGTAAAATCGTTACAAACTGGTATTCCTCAATTAGGCTCCCCCATTATACAGCTGTTTGGATTCTCGTAAAAACATGCAGCAACAGTGCCTCCAATTGTCGAATGATTTTTTTTCTCTTTACCTACAACTACCCTGTGATTAAGTAGTACGTATGGTTCTAATAAACCTTTCTACAGAGATCTAGGTAAGACACAAGGAATGATCTTTTGCAAGTTATCTGTTCTATGGGATTAATAGTTTCACCACCGCCTAGTTTTCCCCACTAACATACATCCAAGATGTTTCCACTCAAGCGGCTTGTTCCTGGTTTGTCAAACGGACACCATTTTCATCATCTGACACACAGGACGTATCTAAATCCTATCGGCATGCTACATTTACCGTTAGGCGTCTACTGTCAGTAAGATAAATGTTGTCTTGTTGGTAAAAACTAGCTCAACCAAAGCCTGGAAAGCAGTTATCCAATAAAACGCCTCTCCATAAGGGGATCTAGGTTTTTTGTACACAGACAATTATGCGCGCGGAACAGTGGTGAAGCTACCCAAGCTTACATGCCTGGTAAATGCCTCGGTACAACTTACGTGATCAAGACTGGAAATAACCATAAGTAACGCTTCGTTGTATACAAGGAAATTTCGTAGCTAAAGACACTGTGCACAAATATCATAGCTTCAAGTCGGAAAATTACTGAGCTGAATCTAAACGTCAAAGATAGAAAAATCTTTTTTGATGCCACATCACTGTGTTGATGAAAGACTGTTGTGTTTTCAATAGTAGGGGAGGATTTTACCGCTCTTGAAACGAGAAATCGTAACACATGTGGCGGAAGGAAAAGAAACACCTAGGGGATAAATCATAACGACCGACTACCAAGGCTGACAGAAACTGAGCTACTGAGGACGTTGTTTCTTCCGTACATTTATGCACTTGCGCTTCACGGCTTATTTAATGGAATAACAGCTTGTGAGCCCTTAGTGTGAGATCCACAGTGAAGCCATTCAGAAACACATAACGGATTGGCTTAGGCTGTCAGAAGTTCGAATACGCTAACAGCTTAATTCTGCATCCATACAACGCACAGTTGGACATCTCATTTCCAAAAATGTATCAAACAGGACCAATATAAGAAAACGTTTTGGTTGAAAACAATGTAAAGAATAATTGAATAACATTATCAGTGCGATGAAAACTATGAAACTTAGCTAATACGTGAGGAGTGCGGAATGAAATCTTGGAAACCTAGTGACATATTACTGTCACAAACTTCTTAATTTTAGGCTAAGTGCTCCAATTGAGTGTGAAACGATGGTAAACCGGATGTTTGTTTGTTTTTGTCAATCGGAAATTACGTACACGGTGGCCATAAAAGTAAAAGAATTCTGCTCCCCTTATTTGGTGTATTCAAATATGGTTCCTCATCTTGATAGGCAGCTTGAAGATAAAATCTATTTCGCTATTTGCTGCTTGCAATCAGATGGCATGTTGTAAATAGAGTTTTTTATTCGTCGAATTTTGTGTATCATTAAATGCAATGTATACAGAAAAAATATACTTGTTGATATTGCTGTCAGGTGAATTTTAGTGAAGTTGTACAACTCCTCGTAATTTGGCCTTTTGTCTCCAAACTTGTTCTGTAAGTTTAATAAGTTTTTGTATCAAGCCGAGTCCTACATTTTGGATATCCTTATTTAAAAATGTGCATTTCAGAACTGCAAAAGCTCAATAAGAGGTATCAAAGCCACGTGTATGCCAGTTCAAAGGCTGGTCGAAGGAAAGATACGCCGGCTGTGTAAAACGCATTGGGATTCAGGAAACACCCGATAAAAATTGATAAATCAAAACCCAAGAACCATAAATCAACTTTTGCGGGTGCTAATGTCCTAATCATGAAAAGTGTTTATCCAAGATCCGCGGATTGCACCATGTTATAATCTCGAACACTTAGATCACTTTGATTCGTTCCAAAACAAGTTAAACTTTTTCTAACGGTCAAAACCCTCGGGAAGCGTTTTACCGTAATTTTGCGCTCCCTTTTCGAATTCAAGTGA
Source organism: Opisthorchis viverrini (assembly GCF_000715545.1). NCBI lineage: Eukaryota > Metazoa > Platyhelminthes > Trematoda > Opisthorchiida > Opisthorchiidae > Opisthorchis > Opisthorchis viverrini. Next base: position 577,754 of record NW_008751848.1, read on the forward strand.
ATCTGTGTGGGCATGCTAGGCACGTGAATTGAGAACTGAGAATCTCTGTTCAATAGAATAAGCTTGCAGTGGGATGGAACCGTTGACTCCACCTTAATATTCCAGTGGGCATGCTATCGAGTTTCCGAAAGTCTGGGCCATGTCAGTGTTTTACCAGAGCCCAAATAGGTCGCAGGCAGTGGACACTTGACCCTTTGGGTTCCAGTGCTAGCTCCGTTTTCATAGACTCGGATGCTCCCCAAACAGCTCGCCCAGCGGATGAGCTATGAATGGATGTTAAAGCCTAATTTAACTGACTGTTAGCATACTCAACGGACCATCTGAAAGATCATGAAGTTTGACCTAAAGGTTCACCATTCGGGCTTACTCAAACTACTGGGATCGATAAATATTCGGTCTTCCGAACGACTATCCAGATGAAAACTCCCGGTAATTACCAACGGCCATGTGATAGTTTAAAGAGGTCCAATACACTTGATGACCAACATGAGGTGCGGGGGTATGTTGAACGTTCCCGAAGATTAACATTTTGATTGATGTGACTGATTACAATATTCTGTCACAGGGACTCTGGCAAATTCTTTTCACGATAGGGACTGTGTTGATGGCGAACCTGATCTAAATGATGTGCCTCGAACAACTGGACTACTTATTTTTGCTCAGCTGGTTGGATGTTGTTACGATCAACGTTTCCATTCATCAACAGTCTATGATTTTCTATGCTTCATTTTACAACAAAAAGTGCATCATTCCGATTGTTGTATCATTTTTTCGTAATTCTGAAATGTCGCTACGTTCAAACGCCAAAGGCGAAACAGATCTTCAAAACTGTGCAAAGTCAACCTGACACACGGAAAATTCCCAGTTACGAAAAATAACCCCGACTGATTCACAAATGTTAACCCAAAATCCTTCTTGACTGTCCTAAATACTTCCAGAGTAGGCATGTGTTGCACCATTCTATTTAATTTATTGGATTTAGAGGTCCATATATACTCACTTTTTACGTACACCACTGTGTGACAGTCACCTGATTACTGTCAGGTTCACTAGAAATTTTGATATGCTTCTAAAAATGTTTTTACTTCACCTACCGCAATATTCCCCCACTTCATTCTAACTTATAGTGTGCCTATGAAGGGAGTAAGCTTTCATGTCATGAAAGGTAATCGAACCAAAACGTCAAACAGTCGTACAGCTGCAGTCACCTGAAAATATTGCAGATCGATGATTAATTGTAATCTTTGGTTGATATCTTAGTTGGGTTAGGTAGTATTCAGATTAGGGCTTTAAGGAGCATCAAAAACTATTTTAACAGCATAAGATTAAACTCGACGCTGGGCAGTGAGTGCAGTTTGCATCAGTTGAAGCAAAACAACGGAACAACCTGAATCCGATATGATGTGTTCACCGAAATCTGTTCTAGCGCAGAGCGCAGAAATTGTGGAGGTACACAAGCAATGTTAAACAAAACTGACTGTTTAGGTACATTCTTCCTCACGGATGCTCCTGGTCGTTGATCCAAGCTTTTATTAGCCTAATCAAACCCTCTCATTGTATCGTCATCAAAAATTGGGACAAACAACTGTCGACTGCCGCAAAACGCCGTGTCTAATAAACAAAACTGACTGTTTAGGCTACATTCTTCTCACAGATGCTCCTGGCCGTTGATCCAAGCTTTTATTAGCCTAATCAAACCCTCTCATTGTATCGTCATCAAAAATTGGGACAAACAACTGTCGACTGCCGCAAAACGCCGTGTCTAATTAGGTAATTACATGCCGCAGGCAAACTTGACGAAACCACTCCCCACAAACACAATTTCATGCTCACCCATCCGTTTACTTACTTTCGTTAAAAGTTAACCGACTGTCCTAGAAGTGATTCTCGCCAGCAACCGTATCTATACTTCGTAACATAACTTTCGTGACAACTTTACATGGCTTATTTTTTCCAACCAATGATCTCAGATCCACTCCCTTTTAGAAGAAGCAGCACTGCTGGCCTCCCTTAATTTCATTTGGTCAGACGTCAAGATCGGTTACACGTTTCTGTCCAATACTCTAGCCGATGAAATCAAAACTCAACCGTGGTACTCTTCTGTAGTTTCAGGAAGTGCTTATGCTATATATTTGTGGTATCATCAGCCAATGTTTGCTTCACTCCACCACACCAAGGATTTTTAGGTGGCTTGTTGCATGGGTAGTGACCGGCTTCTGAGGAAGCATATGATGTCGTGCAACGTCTTCTAACAGTGAACTCGCCAATTGTTTACTTAGTGGTCCTAGCTTCAGCATTTTGCTTTGCAAGACCAGATGGACGACCTAATGGACATTGATATTCTGGTCTTTTACCCAGTTGGACAAAAGTCCAGGCGCTCGAATTACCTTATTTATTTACCCACTGTTCACCTGCCTCTGAGTGTTGTTGCAAAACAACTTAGGGTTTTGCTTTCAGTTTCCGGATCCTTTCAGCTTCCGCTGTCATTACTTAGTGCCTGGGATGAATTCTATCATAAAGCAGGCCAATAAAGCACTCTGAACTTTGGATTCTTTAGGCGTTTTAGCTTGAATTTTGTGCATCTTATGTTGCAGAATCTCTACCTTTGTTTGAATGGACTTACAAATTTCGTGGTCAGATCTTCGAGACCGACATACAGTCGGTCCAGACGCAGCGTCCCCAGGGTACTCTACTCAGACAGCAAATATCTGTTATTTATTATCAGCACTACATTTAATTCACAGCCCTGATGCTTGCATTACTGCCAATATTCATAGTTTCCACGGCTTCGGATTTAGCGCTGACCGAGAATTCCAAATGTTATCTGACTAGCCCATCAGTGAAAAGAAGTGTGGGTGAATTAGATCTACTTGGACTTAATCTGCAGGAAAAATGCTTGCTTCGAAATGGCAAATTGTGCTCAAGAACACAGAAATCCAATTATATATCTTAAACTTAGACTGTTTCTCAGCGTGTCACGAAAATATTTGGGATCAAAAATTCAAGACTGTATGACTCGGTCCCATCTCCCTCACTCCGTAGAACAATCACTGATTTCAGCCTACCGAACCCTGAGTATTTTCCAAAGTAAACCTTTGCTCAATCCAAAACGCATGTCTCCATTCGAGGCTGCTCAAATTTCCTACTGAAATTAGAAACCACTTTTTAGGTTGCGCATTTGTTTTATCTCGATAAGCATTGAGTGAAATATTCTTTTAACTGATATCAATAGTCGAAATGACGAGTACCATCTTAGATGAGTAATTACGAGAGAAAACTCATGCACAAGTCATTAGGATTGCACCGTCACAAAAAATTGGTAATCTACTGTTTCGAATTGCCAGAAAAAGTGACCATTGTAGTTAGATATCAAATGCGTTTTTAATGCTTGGGGGATATGAAGCCATACCCGCTCTCTATGGTAAGTAAGCCTAAGTGGATAAATTTCTCCACTACTTGACGTTCTGTTTAAAATGTAAATTTGGGTTTGAATTGGTTTATTAATGCTTATAACGGATTACTTATTTTTGCTAAAGTTTTGCACAATTAACCTGATTTTTTGTGCTTGACATATTCAACATCCCGTATAGAACTAAAAACGTGAATTTCCACGAGCAGCTTCATACTCATGTAAGAGGTAAAACAGGTTCTTTCCAGGGGACGCTATGTAACTTACGATGATCGAAACCAAATATACTTTTCTCAAAATCGAAGTTTCGCTCCCATGAAAAACACTCCTTTCAAATCGTAAAAAGCATCTCCCCTATAAGTTATACAAACGAACTAAAGCTACCCTGAAATCTCCAGACTGTTTTCTTTTCACAAAAGCCTGATATAGGAAAAAGGAAAAATGGTTTCACTTCCAAAATGCTTTTTTTTGCAAAAAATCAGCCCAAAAATGCTACAATTGTATAGTGTTTTGTGGTCATCTGTATTGCATTTTGATTGATGGCCAGTCCCAGACAGGAATGTCTCAGGCGGTGGCAACGCGTGATTTCAGACCAAAGCATGACTGGCAGTGGGAAGCTTGTAATATTTTACCGGTCACGATATGCTGGGTATGTCCTAGAAAATAACATTTCCACTGTAGGGATGGCAGTTCATTTACAAAGCCTTCCTACGTATTCCCATTTTGAGTGGACAAACTAAGTGATTGAAATTAACTTTCTTTAAAAATTTGCTGTCGTGACATAATGCTTTAGAAACACTTTCCTCCACCAGTAGTTGAATTTTCCAGGCAACCCTTCTGAACAAGGAAATTTCCACTTGCCTCCGATACAATAATATAATTGAAACAAGTTGAAACCTTTTAAGTGTTTTGTAATAGAGTGTGATAACTAACCTTATTCCGAAATACTAAAGCAAAAACTTACAAAGCACAAGACAGACGGACAAATCAGAAGGCAAAATTTGTTGTAACTGTCTGTGGTACTAACTGTTAGTGATTCTACAAGGGATATTTTTGCGACTCCCAAGCACCATACTGTTGGGAGAACTCGGCCTTGTTGGTGGCCACTGCAGGACAAGGAGTTCAAATGTGTTCGACTTCTTTGGTGAAGTTCTGTGTAATCTTATTTTAGTAATGATTCCAAAGTTTGAAGAAATATGTAGCATCAAGTTGGTTGCTATGCTACCCAAAAGAAGCACGAGCGTTGAAATACTGTCAGGTCGCCCAAGCCTAGACGGATGCAGTCGCGATGAAGAAGTTTGGTGCGAAACAGTAAGCTCACGCCAACAACTAACCTACGTGTAGCTAGAAGTTAAACGAGATGAAGTCCAAACGGTTTATACTAAATAGGGTATGACGCTATGAAATATGAAGGTACGTTTTCGATAATACAATCGGGTCAGAAGTTATCGTTGTACTGAGCCTCAGTAATTCCTCATTAGCTTAATGGACCAAAAGATAAACTCAGGAACTTATAGATCACGTTGGAAAGTGTGCCGAACGCTGTGGTTATTTCGTAAATCAACCTTTGCTTCAGACTGCTTACCTAATCACATCAAGGAGGGACTGATTGCAGAAAAAAGACATCCTAATAGCATACGTAGTCAGGATTTCCGGTAGGCGGTATTTTTAACTGAGTAGTACACGTCGGTGTCTAAAGTTTAATCAATAGCCAGGTTAAATTGTCGTTGTTTCGAGTAGTAAGGAGCCACAGATATAACTATTTTATTTGTTACATAACGAAACCGGCCACACGAAAATGGGCCATGTGCCGACATACAAAACTTGAGATAACAACGTACATTTTATAGACTTATTTCATCACTCGTTGGGTTGTTGAAAACTCCTTGAGGTCTCACCACTAGTCTCGCTGCTACTGTAGCTCAGGGGCAAATACCTACCTAGAAGAAAAACAAGTTCCTTCTCGCTAACCAGATTTGAGCGCACCCATTCTACAGATGTCACCACTTAGCAGGTAAGCCTACTTCCCCGCTTCATTGCATCTTGGTTAAATTAGTGTCGTGCACATACATAAGTTTGAATGAGGAATATTTTTCGGGAAAATACCCAACCAAATTCCGGAAACGATAATTTGAGTGCCTCAACTCATTAATCAAATTACACAAGCTCTTTAATTGTATTAATCAATACTCAACTCGTTTGAAAAATTCTCTTCTCTGTCTGTCTAGCGTTGATTTCCAAGTTGGGTGACGTACTTCCCCAAAATCAGAATGAATTCACTTCCAGACATTTTAATGAAATATTGGTGTGTTGGACTTAAGTAACATCGAACAACCGTAATTACTATTTTTCATGGTGAAAGCATATTTGGAAAAAATTTTTACCCCCTCATACAAAAACTTGTAGCGTATTTCCGCATTCTTCGACTATCCACCTAATTTGGCAGATCCGACACGCTTCTGGAGTACACCTTTCTTTTCGTTTTTATTGCAATGTGGAGTAGACGCTCATTGCTGTTTATCGCTCGTGCTGAAAATTATTGAAGAATTTTCATTTAGCCATTGTGATTACAAAAATAGCCGTATTGACAAGACCCCTGTGGGAGCTTGTTGGACTCTGAATTTTCTTTGAATATTGCTTCTTTCCTCTTGCGTATAATGAATTACTTTGGAAACGCGAGAATCGACAAACTCTTTATTTTAATGTTTAACAATAGGAACGGATATTTGTGAGCAGTGTATGCAAATGCCAGCTGTTGAACAGACAGTAGGTGATTCGTTCATTGGGTTTTCAGCTGGTCTGCAAATGTTTCGTGACCACTCGAGAAAACATCGTTGTTGCGTGCACCGGAAACCTATTGCATCACAGGCTGCAAGACATGATGACAGATATTTCTCCCACTACTCATCAGTAACTAGAACATGTCATAAAATACGACGGGCATGGCAGATTTCTTTGTTTCAGTGTTGCCGTTTCGGCTGGTTGTGGAGTGCAGCACAGGTGCTCTTCGAAAACGGCCTTTCTGTCAGACAAAGCATTCTGGTTTCAGAAAACAGGTCCTTCAGCCTAGTTATAATCTGAATCGAGTGTGAGACCAGGTAGATGATCGATCGGGCGTCAGTAACACATGAAACATTCTACAATCAATGGTGCGTCCAAGTGAATTTAGCCTTTAGCCTTGAATTATATGACCACAGAAAGATAATTTAAGTTGTCCTGTTTCAGCCGTCCCTTGGAGAATCAGAGAAGATATCAGTTTCGTTGGATTTCTGGGGCGCTAGGTTTTAAAATTTCCGGCCGCCATATTCCTGAATGTTTGAGTTTTTGTTCAACTAACTGGTTAGAATAAAAGGTGATGAAATTGTTATATGCTATTTTAAGTGAGAATGCAGCACGAAAACATGAAAAAGGTACCAGACAGTTAGACAGCTTGAAATGCCTATTAATACCACCTGTTTGACCTGGCTAAAATGTTTTTTTTCATCCAAAGAACCCCACAAAACTGTCGACGATGGAGCAAGTGAAGACACCTGTATCATCTTTCTAGTATTCAGTCTATCACTATGGTGGCATAATGAAATCCTTGATGCAGAACCCCACAAAACTGTCGACGATGGAGCTAGTGAAGACACCTGTATCATTTTTCTAATATTCAGTCTATCACTGGGGTGGCATAATGAAATCCTTGATGTATGAGCGTAAAACTGCGAAGGCCAAGTTCCAAACGTGAACTAATACTGATTTTTTACTTCGATCATATGTTGGGATTTTGACATAGTGAAACTTCATGAAGTGGAGCCCTTTTGAAGGTAAACTAGTAAGCATGTATCAGCTGGATCAATGTACAAAAACTACTGAACGAGATTTGTGGGCGATTGTAGGATCACGATCCAAGGACTAACAAGCTATTTTCGCCCGAACAAAAGCTTCTAACAACTAATAGGATCGGCAGATATATTTCCTCCAGCCGTTCGGGGCGCTCACCGATAAATTGTTACAATCCTTTCAAGAAAGTTTCATACATCAAGACGCAGAATCGTTGAAAGAATACGACTTATTTATTTTAATTTTTATGTTTTTAATACGCCATTCACTGGAACTTAAAGTTGTTGTGGGTCACCGATCAATCAAACTGTGGCACTTGAATCCACAGATTGCTTATCTGCTAAAGAGAAAACGAAAAATCGTTGGAGGAATTACCCCATCCTTCTAGCGCTGGCGCGCACCAAGTCACACGATGGCCCTTCCGTGGCCCATCAAGTTTCAGGTCAAGCAACACTCTTCTTCCATGTTTGGTTTTCCTTAATGCCTCAATGAGCGGCCAATAAGTCACTAGTATATAAATAGCTTTGATTAGGTAATTCTCAGGGGGAAATTGTTTTAGTGTCAGTCCATCTTATCGTTAAAACACTAAGACTAGGTAAACCAGTTCCCATAATAATTTCAAGTATTTATGGCGCGAGGTCATGTGCAGCTCACACAATGATGTAACTATAGATTTCTGATATAATGTACGTGTGAAACTTGTTTCCAGACCTATTTTACTAAATGTTCTCTTCCATTCTCTTTAGTGCATCGCCCTGTTGTCCGTCACCTGCATCATACTCTCAATAATTGCTTACTGTCTGGACACCTCACCAACATTGCTGACTCCTTCATTGTATTCAGTCAACAGTCGTGGATCAAATGAATCCTTCTCCATCCGCAATGCGTCTTCCTTCATGAACTTTCATACTTTTCCGACGTACAACAAAACTGACGATACAAAGAGGTTAGACACCGCATACACATTTTATCGCGTGAGCAGACCTCAGAAAAATGTGGCCTTTATCTATATTGAATGTATTTGCAATTTGTGGTTCACAGTGGAACTGCTCATCCGGTTCGCAGTGACCATGGATCAATGCGCGTTCATCAAAGATCCGATTAACTTGGTTGACATCGCTGCACTTTTGAGTTTCTATACTGAAACCTGCTTGTACACTTTCAACGACAAGACGATGCCTTCCTCACCGGTTGTGGACATTTTCAGTATTCTGCGCGTTATGCGATTGTTCAAACTTACCAGGCATATTTCTGGGTTGAAAATTCTCATTTTGACCTTTAAAGCTAGCGCAAAAGAGTTCTCCCTCCTGGTATTTTTTCTTGGTGTATTTATTGTTCTATTTGCTGCCCTGATTTACTATGCGGAACGCCTGAGTACCAATCCAGAAAACGATTTCACATCTATACCAATCGGATTGTGGTGGGCTATTGCTACCATGACGACGGTGGGATACGGTGACATGGTGCCCAAATCGTACGCAGGTAAGTTTGTGCTTTGTAGAATCCGTGCCTTTTAGTTATTGCTGTCGAAGATGTCATTAAATTTTGCTTGGAAGGTTCGTAAGCAAGCATAATTATCTCGTCATTGATTGGTTGTCGCGCAGTTTATTTTTCTCCATAAGGACTCCATCTGGTTTTGATTACATCAATTGAATTGGGGGAATCAAACCTCGTCTACAGTGATCGTATTCTCCCAACATGACAGCCAGTCTAGAAGGAAAGCGATCTCCTCGTGTCGCAACAGTGACCAAGTGTTTATGTCAGTCGAGGCATATCTGAGTATATCCAGCAACAAATGTTACAAACTGCGCGTACATTCTGTCCTTCAGTTCACACCATCATGCCAAAAATTTGCTTCTGGAAAGATCGCCCTCCTCAAAAACTCCATTAATCAATCATTATATTCATATAGTTAAGTATGTGGTCCTTCCGTGACTCACTTCAACAGTGGAATTACACAGTGAAGCACACTTCTGTCTAAGTGTAACTGGCAACACAATAAAATTTCATCATCTGTGCATAATAGGTTGGCCAGCTGCAGAATGTCAATGATGAAGCTTTACGAATCACCCGTAGGAAGCGCAAACAACTAGCCGTACTGTGAACTTTTGGACACCAACCCGATTTTCAGTCACCTGCCCATTAAGGCGGTGATAAATAATGCCAGCCATCAGGTAGTATTCGGCGTCCTACTCAACCTCCTGTAGAATTATCTGTCTCAATTCATGATCGTGAGATGTGTGTCATGGAAAATTGATCTGACGCTCAAGGTGATAAATAATGCCAGCCATCAGGTAGTATTGGGCGTCCGACGCAACCTCCTATAGAATTATCTGTTTCAATTCATGACCGTGAGATGTGTGTTATGGAAAATTGATCTGACGCTCAAGGCAGATGTGTGACAAGAAACAGGAAGAAGTTTTATACGTGGTGAATGGTACAGTACAACTGCACTTTGGCTACCCGTGAATATCACTGTGGTGTTACAGCCACAAGAAAAAATTATATGGGAATTGAAAGTCTGTCAATGAAATTTGCCGCCACACCGGACAACGAATGTGCTGCACAAATATTTGTGTGAGAAAGCAGGGTGGATAGAGTGCGTAAGTGGTTGTGAAAAACATTGTGGTTGTTTAAAAACGCTTAAACCAGTGTGGCTTCGAGAGTGCGGTCACATTTTCCTGTCGACATTCTGACAGACGGAAGCCTGAAATACAGTGAACAATGATAGAAGTTTCTGGAATTATTGAAAAGATGAACTTTGCTTAAAAAGCGTTTTAACCCCAAAGGAATTATTTGCATTCTATAATAAACAGCCTTTTTGCTCAACTTACTGATCAATCAAAAATGGATGGCATATTGGGCTTCAATTTGAGAAGTTTAAAAATAGAGAGGGATTTTCATGTTAAAGTTATGGTCGGTCGTCAGAAGTACTGAGCCGATTGAGGTCATTCTCTACTCTACTCTCACTTTACTTCTGGTTTCCAGTAGGGAAATGTGGCTCGGATTTTGATGACATCCCCGGACGTCAATTTCCATTTAAGTAGGTCATACATTGGAATAGCCGGCAGTGGTTCCCCCAGGAAGGAGAGCAAATTAGTTGAGAAGAGACAACTGCCAAAAATATGATAGCTGAATTGCTGGAATAGAGGAAAATTTGTGAGCGCGAAATTTTTGGGATCAGCACGTCTGCAGACTAATTAAGGAAAGGGTGTTCAACCGAAACTGGCAAAGGGGATTTTTGTGGAGCAGAAATCTGCGTTTTTATATTTCAGATTAGAACCCATCCAAATGGACCACTTTAATCTTCCTGTTAAAGCAAGTGTTGGCTGTAAGCTGCATAAATCCAGATACTTCTATGCTGCTGGTCAAAACCCCATAAAACTATGGACGCTCGCTTAATTATTCATTCGTGACATGAATTCTTGATCTTTGTCTGTTGAAAATTATCTGAAGATGTTTTGTGTCCTTCGGTTTCGTTAAAAAGGTATTCACTGTGAAGAAACATTTGTCGTCTGATTCCTAGGAAACCTATACAACCTCTGACGCACCTTCGTTCTCTGTTCAACCAAATCCACTTAACACTTAACACCGCGCATTGGACAGCCGACCATTGCCCTGCGGTGATTCTATGTCCTGAAAGGAATAGTAGTCGTATAGTTTGCCAGTGTGGCACTTGCTTTTGTGTCAAAATCAGTTGGACGGACTTATTAATTGAGCGTGTGGAATCACAATATGTGCGCGAGCCGTATCTCACCGAACCCTCATAGCGGAAGATTTGTAGGGTTCAGGTTATCACTAAAAATTGCACATGCCACAAGCCATCAGGCTTCATTTTCTATGTCTGGCTCGCTGAGGAACGTCTATCAATTAAGCCACCTAAAGGCTGCTTACTCGGGTTTCCAGGCTGTTATCCCATATCATATGAATTGGTTTGTTGGCATTCGTCTACTAAGGCAAATCTCGGGCTTTTCGCCAGATTCTGCTGATATCATGTATACATTCATCAGTTTGAGATAACTACGGTGGGTGGACTGCTCTAACGCTGTAGAATGCATGAAGTCTGGTCGACGGGTACTTTTACCGACTTCACAAAAACGAATGCTACCGGGTTGCCCAAGAAGTTAGCAATAGTGATGCGGTAATGGAGACGATGAAAGTTCCGGTTTATTATCATTTCAAATGGGTTAGAAGACCCGACGATCAACCTCGTGAAATAATTTATCCCGTCGGTCGTCCGTAAATTTAGGCGGTGATCTGCTATAGGCGATTGCACCAATTTTCCATAACTTCTAACTCGGTGGGACCTGCAGACCAAGCCGAAACTTGCAGAGTAACACTCAGTGATGACTGGATATCCGTTGAAATTTCGTACGCCAAACAATCACATTTAGTGCTCTCAAGAGTTCTTCAACATGGAGTTCGCAGTTAATCTGTAAGGGCATTAGCAGACTGTCGGAATAGGATCAGCTTGGTATTTCGAAGTAAGTATGAGGCAAAGTGCAAATAATCTCAATCATTGTATCCATCTCTATTGACAACAATCGCGGCTTACTGCAAAATTGGTATCCTCATCGACTTGTGCAAAAACCTCCCTTCTCTTTTTAAAATGTCAAAAAAGGATTCGAAAGAGTATCGTATTGGCAAGAACTGTTTCGGTTACTCGGATTTCTTAGTGACAACCTGTTGTAATTCCGATAGTTGTTGATTAGGATTCCTTTGCACTTCCTTATAAGGAACAGGTACCCAAGCTACGTCTCTAAGGTATTTATATATCAACTCAGATATCGCTGAATGATATCCTGCCGCTTGTCTTTGATGAGAACAACACAATTGCCAAATACGTTTATTCAAATCCATTATCAAGCAAGGCGACTTCTTCCTTAAGAAACCTCCAGAAAAATTTACCTTAAAAGGGATAAATGACCCAACTTCCTCTTTTTGACATGACTACTTTGGGTTAGCGGAGTCTTGGGATAATCTGATTTAATTAGCAATTAAATAAAGTGAAGCCCGTAGGCTGAAAGCTCATCGAGAGTCTACTGCTGATTTTGTCCTCATATGGTTGATCAGTTAGAAGTTCACATCAACTTAACGACCGGTTCTTACATAGCAGGCAAAATCTATCTAATTCAAGATAGGATTTGTATTTTGTGATTAAGACACTGTGACAGGACACTGAGTTGATTTTATTGACAGCCCCTCTCCCACAAAACTGACTATTTCCTGCCAGAAAGGCACGGTGCTTTAACGTGTATGAATATGTGCGAGTAAGTCCGAAATGACTGTACAAAGAGAGGAGAGACAAAGTTTCACTAGTCCAAAAAAGGTTGGGTTAGTGGTATTCGGAGACCAGATGTCGAGATTTGCCAGTGATTTGGCCAACTTGAAGAAATAGTCAAATGATCTTGAATGATTCACTATTGCTCTTAGTAGACTGAAAATGCTTTCCTTTGCCTACAGTGATTGCTTTTAAAATTCACATGGAGCCCTGAGATAGTTGTAAAGTAGAGTTCTCCCAGATCTTTTCATTATAAATAAGTGGGAATTGGAACGCTGCGTAGGGCTTACTTTAAACAAAGGAGCATTTTACTTTCCCTTCGGAATGAGACACTGTAATGATTTAAGCCCAGTATTCCGAAAACTGCAGTTATCACAGGTTTGAATGTAGTTCGTTCCCGAATGGAATTTTGCGTCCATTTGTTCACGTATCCCGAGTTCCGGGCACGTCAAGGATAAAGGTTTCCACTGGTCATCTGAATGCTTTCTGAACTTTTGGAAAGGGCTGTCCAACATCACATCTTTGATTTATGGGTTGCATGGAATTCTGGCTAGATTGCAACAACCGCGGATGTGACAAATTAAAATTTTCAACGTGTGTTACATATGTGTCACACTCTGGAGCCTGTGTCGCCTGGGTTTTCAAATTCAGGCATGGGACCGGAGATAAATAAGTGAAGGTGGAAGAGACATGGGGTTGGCCGACAGGCCATTCCCTTTCCCTTTACGAATCCGTACCACTATCCACGCCTCAGTTTTTTAATTTCAAATTTCCTTATGTCGATTACCATGTTCCGTGATTTGATATCTTGGAATGGATTAGAATATATACTCACCACAAATATTTGTCATAATCGCGATGATGTATACTAGTTATCTCTTACTAGCACTCAGTTAGTTATTGTTTGCATGATTCACACCTATTGATCAAACGTAAAAACTTGCATGCACACTATCTCAGGAAAAACAGATGTATGAAAGGCTAAAATAAGGCACAATTTAGAGCTTGCTTTCGTGTCAATGTCTTTAAGTAGAGTAGGTTTCAACGGAGGTCGGGATGCCTATATTTCGTGCGTCTTTTGATATATATGTTCTATTGAGAAACCACGGAAGCGTATCAAGTTATTGTTAGAGAAGGCAACAGAAAAATATCTGCTGATAAATAACCATTCATCAACACCGTGAGATACTAGCCTCAGTCAAGCAAAACCCAGTCGATTTTGTCTTTTGGTTTTGAACGCTTTCTTATGAGATGGCCTAACTCACCTGTACCGGAGATATATTTATATATAATATATAATATATATATAAATATATATAATATATATAAATATATATAATGTTATATAAGAATACTGACCTTCACGAAATGTTTGTGAAACAAAAATCGGATCGTCACGCATTTATAGGCTTGGTTCAAAGTCTTTTACAACAATTGTTGCCTTTCTTTCAGGCATGGTTGTTGGGGCTATGTGCGCCATCACCGGGGTCCTGACCATCTCCCTACCTGTTCCAGTCATAGTTTCGAACTTTTCCATGTTCTACTCACACATGTTGGCACGATCGAAGCTGCCCAAGAAACGCCGGCGAATTCTTCCAGTCGAAGCTATCAGACCGAAGCACAAGTCTGTGATATCTGGCAGACGGGGTGCGGACGATCATGGTTTGAACAATCTGGGAAAGAGCCTCGTTCCTCACATGGCATTAAACCTAACAGCTGTTCAGGCGCTGACCGGTGGCAAGTTTTCCAGTAGGGACAACCGGCCTGTTTGTCTGATTTTTTATCTTCTGACGTTTAAAAATAGTGTGAACACTAGTACATGAACTACCTACGCGTTGTTGGAGGTTTGCCAAGGTTGGGTTATATTCACGGTTAGCACCTGGGGTTCGCCGAGAGATGACCACTCATAGCGTTGTTAAAAACGCCTCAATAGCCTCTGGATGGCGTATTTCCCATGTGAGCACATCATGTGGAAGCAGTCCCAGAGTTCTTGTCAACCCGAATTTTGCATTCATCTGCATGCCAATCAGATTTCCACGAGATACTCGACCTAAACCCAACTAAATGTTCTATTTATGCTATTCTTCAACTAAATGTGCTGTACAAACTCTACCTCGTGTTCTAGCTGCTACGACATTCCAGAGGGACCTCAGGATATTTTCTGGAAGCACACATCTCACAGAATTGTTATAAACCCTTCTACAGTCCAATAATCAGTTTTATTCTTCTTGGGGCTTATCAGTTGGGCGCAGTAAACAGGCTTTCATCACTCTCACTTACTACTTCAAAGCGGTACCATGAACGAGTCCCCCATTGAAAACAAATCGGTGTGAAAATTAATATAGTTCGAGGATTTGGGTTTGTATAATACAAAAGTTTGTGCCTGTATGATGAATCCCAAGAGGGACAAAACTGGTCCTGGGTTATTGTAGAGCTTCCAACGACCTTTTGAATAGTTTCCTCCGGGAAGACATAGCGCTACATCCTGAAGATCACATGAACTTCAGCATGAGGCGACCTTTGTGCAGCACGTTCTTTTGAAGAGTCTGTATGATAAATGAGAAACTCAGCTGTAGTCCAGTTGAGTCTTCTACTAAATTCAAATCGCTATGCAAGCAAATGTATTTTGCGAGAGTGAATATCATTTTAGATAAATATCGGGATCACGCTCTGAAAAGACCTTATAGAATACCTTTTCTTTGACGAGTTGTCGACTGGGCGTTACATAATCTCAGAAGGCGTGGTCCAATACCGATCCGTTCATTACGGCCAATAAATGATTGAGCTACTTGTTTAAAGCTTTTCGGATCGTTTTCTGCAGCGAACATGCACACCAATGTAATTATAGTGGGGAAAAATCCATGTTTTATTTGTCAGTCCTTCTTAAAGATCTGTTGTTCCAAAAGCTGAGTGCAATTGAATGGTCATGTGACAGCCAGATACACCAAAGCTGAAAGTGGAGTCGGAGTTAAGGAGTTCACGTTTCTAATCTTTAGCAACGGTGATCTCCGTGTAAGCCCCTAAGCGCCGCACTTCATTCGTTTCATTGCTATTGAATACAACTAATAATGCTGGAATGCAGCTAAGAATGTGTTGATGACTAATTTTCAGTACGTCATCCTCCCAAATGCCGCACTGTTGCAGTGGGAGATCGTCAGGCTATCGATGTTTTGAGGACATACATCTTTTTACATGCGAAGCGCGGACAATAGTACTCATGTTTGCCATTCAACAAAACCAGCTATTAAAAATATTCATTATGAATGAGTTTACAGGTACGCCGGATTATTCATCAGAACAAAAGTAATTCTGTGGTAGGACGAGAAATCATCCTAAACCTAGCCCACTACCCAAAATTATCTCCAAACTCGCACTGTCGTATTCGACCTCGGGCGGTTGTCTCTGAAGGTCCACCGAAAGTGACCGTTACATGCGACAGAGCTGAAAAAGTTTGAAGATTCTCCCACAGTCATGTAAAGCTAGGAATCAGAACACCACGTACTTTAACGTAATTGATATAGGATGGAAAAATACAGAGTGCCAGCTGATTCGTTTACATGCCAATCACTAGATGGTTCATCCCTCTGAAATAGTTTACCTATTTGGAATAACTTAGTTCACCTTTTTATGCTCAGATTCAAGTAAAGTGGGATAATGTAGTGATGCGTTTATTTCACTTTATCAATCTCTTTAGCTGGAGCTGTGAATAACTTAAGCTATCAACAGTCTGTAACACTCCGTTCTCGCCGGGCCGCGGTGATCAGCCTTCAGCCAGAAGACTCTCCATCAGAACAAGAGATTTCACATACAGAATCTCAGGTGGTGACATCCTCACAACAAAGTAGCATCATTACGAGAGAACCAAGTAGCCAGAACGTATTGCCAGGTAAGCAATGAATGGTGAATACTTCATCCTCTATTAATGCTTGTTCTGCAGACAAAGTATCTCCGTTCAGAATCACAGCCAATTTGCAAGTGACGTTTGCCTAATGGCAAGCCGTGTTTGCTATTAAGCATGTTGAGTGATTGTGACAATCCATTCTTTCAATGAAAACGGTAAACGTTGGTAGAGAGATAACAAAGGAAATTAGTGCGATGAATGCTAGAACTGACAAATCTCGCCACTGGGCTAAGCGGCTCCCTTTGTTATTTAAGATATGCTCTTCACTCCAGAGTTTCATATGCGAAATAAAATCCAAGACACATCGCACAGGTGTTTTATTTTTGCTGGGAACTATCAGCACCGCGCACCCCGACCATCCTCAAGACGATTCGAAATCGCGGGCCCTGGCTGGTAGCTGAAGGCCAAATCGATCAGCTGAGCAGCAGTGTAACCACTACTTAGAAAGAATACAGGGCCACTCATCTTTCAGTCACCAGATTCACATCAAGTGGTCACGTGCTTCTGCATTTTCAAATAGAGTTCACTCACCGTGTGAACTGCACGTCATTCGATGAGTCAGTTGGCACGTGACCTCGTGGTGTGAATTTCGCGACTGAATATGAGTGAGACTTTGTTCTGTCCGAGTAAAAATGATAATACTGACGTTCATTCATTTTTGACCCCGTAACCTTAATCTTCAGCTACCTGCGAGAGGCTAAAATCCCAAATCTTCCGGATGGGCCATAGAATGCGCAATTTTCATGACCCTTATTTTGTAGTGTCTTCGGATTTTTAGCACAGCTTGACCTCACTCACATGATGAACGCTCAATTGAACAGCTCCAAATCTTTTCATAATGCTAACAAACGTGAACTATAAAAAATTTAGCTCACACCATAGTATAACTTCCTGGCCGTAGGTTTTGTCTCCCAGCTTTACAGTCGGCACTTTTTGGTCAAATTCGACACGTAGTGGTGAGTATCCCGGCAATTTAAGATGAGACAGGGAGTTTCTTTAGGAAAGCTTGGGGGCGAACACTATACGTGAATACTTTCAAATAATTACTCTTAAATTTGGTCAATCCAGAGGAAACTCCCAATATGACAGTGATCATCGCACCAACTTACGGACCGGAAATTCAGAAATTTTCTAACCCAAACTCAGCATCTCAAATGCTCCTATCTAGGTTTGAGCAATTTGAAAGCTCTCGCGCCTCCTCCTGTTGGCATGGGAACTAGGCACCGAAAGGGCGCTAAAGCTGAACGGTTTTTATTGTTGTTAGTGTGAAGAAATTTGGGATTTTTGTGGAGATTTCGTCCAATAAGTGAAGCCAATCTATCTTGAAAAGCCGAGAAGTAGGAAGAAAACTCAACAGAAATTCCAACTCTATTCACACCACCAATACTCTATAAGTAGCTCAGTGGAAGAATAAACTTCACCCGATGAGGGAAACTTCCATCTGAGAGGTCGTTACTCGAGGGGCCAGTCAACACGTGTAACCGCGTGATGTGGATTCGTGATTGAAGGATCAGCGGCGCTTATTCCTGTCTAAGTGCAAGATAATCACACTGTTGATCAGCCGTCCGTGGCCAAACGGTTAAGCGTTCAAACTACTAGCCAGGAGGTCGCAGCTTCGGGACTCTTAGGAGTTTCATGAAATGCGTACTGATGACGATTTCCAATAACAAGGAAACAGCTGTACAGTGCTTCTCGTTTTTTCATAATAGGTTGGCTTCACTTACAGGACGAAATCTCCACAGGTTTATTTTACCTTGTATTTCAGAGAAAGAAGACTACACACGAGATATCGGATCCACGAGAGTTCATTAGACATCTTTTAGTCTAGCAGGCAACAGCTCAGCATATTCTGAGCATAGTATGTTAAAAAATCATGATACTAACTAAATGAAGTTCGTGTATGATGACCGATTTTGGGCCAGAGAAAAATGGGCCCCGCTGATCCGAACAGTTTCTCCGTCAGTGCTCCAACAAGCATATGAAATTATGTCATTAAATGGAAAGTTGCGGCATGACTTTAACGTAGGGATTGTAAATGAATTCCCTTTTGTATTTAAATTACTGACCCCTCAAGGTAAACCGTGGCAAACCATTTTGGTAAAATTGTCCTAAATAAAATGCTTTTCTAAATGTGAAATTGAAGACTGCCTTCAGAAACTGAAAGATGAAACGCCACATCCCGTAGTCAGTGAGGAGATTCCCTTTACTTGCGACAACCATTTCCACAGTCTTCCACACATTCCTGCAGCCGATTTCATCACTATTCTTTCAGTTGGCCTAGGAGAGTTGTGGCTAATGCTCCTTCCGGTCCCCCAGCTACCTCACTCGATAGTTGTGATGTTTACTTATGGGTTTCTGCCCACGAAGAGGACTAGCCTAATGACCGCTCATGATAACCTTTCCCAGACGGCCTCCACAAGGTTGTGCAGCTAAACCAGTTTTGTTTTGACTATATCTGTTTAGCTAATAAGAGGCACAGCTTTCAGAAGGCCTAGTGTGAGATAGAATGTTCGTTGTTTATGATAATGTCCTCCTGATTGTGATGAAAATGCAAGGTAATTTCAACTCCGTTTTCTAGATACCCAGAAAACTGATCCTTGTCAATCGCCACTCAACCCCAGACCGATTTCCATGTGCACAGAACTACCCTGCCCAACGTTGCTTGAGACCACTACTGGAGAAGATTGCAATGGGCTTACCGGCCTACTGTCCGAAAACGAGGTCACCCTTACAGAGCGACCCAGGCGATTAAAAAACATTGTGTGAAACTTGTGGATTCGTTACTTTGCGTTTTGTTCCCCTTCTGCTCACACCAAAGCCGATATGTTTTGGGAAGATGTAATAAGATCAGAAACCATAAATCAGCGTACGGTTTTGAACCAGTGACTTCAGTGCATTCAAAACATACTAAGCTTCAAACGGAGTAGTATTCTCTTGAACGCTTTTCGAACTTTCGTTGCTTGTCGGGACACAACTTAGAGAAATAGTGGCCGTCCACTAGCGTAGAGTTTATCTAGGAGATTCTATGTTTGAGTGATCAAAACCGGTGAATAGCGAAACTAGTTGCCGATACATGATGGTCATAATTTCGTTTAATTTATCACCCAGCAGAAATGGTCACCTGTGATATATTAGTGCACTGTTGATGATGGCCATAATACAATTTAAAAGGTATATGTACTAATAAAACTTTTTACTACGGTTGATAGTGGTGAGTTGCAACACGTATTAAAATAAACTTAAAGTGCACTGTGATCAAGTCAAAAGAGGAACTAATCATCTGTGAGAGTTCCTTCGTGAGAGTCCGGACGGCGGGAACGTGTTTTCCCCGCACTATGGCTGCTACACGTGATCCATAATTGTCCGTAGACTTGTGGAGGGTGGTTGGCTTCCTGCTCCCTGCCCGCGCGCGGGTGTGTGTTCGGTTTCCTTATATGTAGGCCCATTTGCGCGTACGAGGGTGTGTCAGTACATGAGTTGTTGCTCCGCTCACTAGACGGTACAAGCAATCGATGTTCGATGAGTCACCTTAATGTGACGTGGTTTGTGAGTATGAAAAAGGACAAGTCTCGTGATGCAGTGGGCGACTGTGGTCTGAACAATCAAGTATGTGGGTGACGGGGTAGCGACAACTATTTTCACTAAAAAAGTAGTTACAGATGCACCTGATGATAAATTAGTCTACCTAGATCCGAATTCTCGACATTTTGTTGTGGCTTATCTTTGTGTGAAGCAAAGTATTGAAAGAGTCTTTTGAATGTGCGAATTCTTTTTGAGGGAGTTGATTTTGTTAACATTTCCAGCATGTGGCGAACAACATGCCTCCTGGCTGTTCTAGTAAGTGTAGAAACAAAGGTCAGTTCTTCTCACAGCACAATATATCGCAGGTTTGTCGCCCTTCAATATGTATCCCAGCGGACTGTGAGCGACATCGTCCAACTTCTTATAAACATCATCAGTCATACCAAGGATAGATAACTGAGGTTAATTACACCACATAAATTCAAGCAATTTATGAAAATCTTTCTAAATGGCAGTCAGCTTGATATGCAGAAAAGAGGCGATATCCTCAGCCAGCAAAAACTATCGTTTCTTGTAGCCGAGGCTAGTATTCTTCGATACGTAGGCAGGTCTATTTGTCAGTTGCGAGTGATGGGCTACAAGAGCCCCTATTCTTA
>NW_008751848.1:598434-606158 GCF_000715545.1 Opisthorchis viverrini
GAACCCCTTTTCTTATACACTATATATATATATATATATATATATCCAGGAGCACGGCAAAGGACTGAGTCTGGAAAATTCGCTGTCTTGATGGTGGACAAATTTGGTCTGCAAGTGATTTCGTTCCGCTAGAAATAACTTGTTGTCAAAACAGTTTTACACTTTCAGTAATTACGATACAGTTGTCAAACGTGTACATACGACGCAAGGACAACTTATGCTGTATTTCCCCAATATCTACGGTAAAGAATAAATCCGAAATGGTGAGCAAAATGGATTGGAAGAAACCATTCATTCATACATTTAGATAACAAAATGACTCTGAAGCTTTAGTCGAGCTTTGATCCTGTAAATGAAATTAGTGTATGCTTAGTTGCTGCATGGCAGCTATTCCACCCTTCTTGGTATTGAACAGTAGTGTGCCTCTCTTGAGATAGACCCGAACTTCTGTATTCATCCTACAGGTCGCCACTCGACGAGCTGATCAAAACTCGATCAGATGGCGTGAACTCGATGACAAAAGAGTGATTGATGATAAGCCCAGGCCATTTGTAAGACATTTTTGCTAAAATTGTGTGATATTCAGCAACTAACCGGAAGGTCCTGGGTCTCTATCTATCTGGAGGTTCGATAAATGCTCACAGCTTATTCCCATAACGGGAGAGTTAGTTTTAATGCGCTTCTGAGAAGAATGGTGGAAGGCATGGTTGTGCTTTCAGCGCAAATGTTCTTCCGGAATGGTATGTTATTATGTTGAACGGCTTTTGAGTCAGATGGAAAACCAGTCGACAAGATCGGTACACTAAATAACCATTGAATGCCGGTGAAAAGGTTTAGTCATTTGGCGTAATAGTCACAAGTTGCGGCAATTGGAAACCGTTTTAACTGGATTTGGTTTCTTGAAATTTCGGTTTATATCTATTCCAGGACTTGCAATTTAATCTGCATTAGTTTCCTCGTTTGGTGCACCAAGGTCTGTATTCAGGCACTTCAACATGCTAAGATTAACGAAGACAACGGACAGACAAGTTTTCATTAGCCCATCCGCCTTTCGTTCGTTATTTTGTTATATCAAACCGATGGGTCATAGTCCAAAATACAAAATCCGCGGCGTTTTCTATACACCTCCACAATGTTATTGATCAAAGAACAAGGATCCCTTTCTAACATGTATATATGACCTGTGTCGTTATACTGACAACCCAGTAAATGGGTGACCTTCTTATTCGGAACACAAAAGTAAGGATGTGCTAATCGTAACACTCCACAAGCACTGTGACGACCGTAAAAACTACGATGAATCTTTGCCCTTGTGAATCAGAATCAAGTGGGCTTACATTCATCTAACGAGCACCTGTGAGCTTAAGACAGTTGTGTTATTCTATATTGCCTGCGCCTCGGTCGTAATGACAGAGATCGAATGAAAACATGCGAAAATGTATTGACAATAACAACAGTTCATTATGATTCCAACAAAATGGCGTTGCAGAGCTAAACGCTTCCAAATATTTTCGTCACCCCGGCCACAACGGCAATCACGTTGTAAGGTTGAACATAGTAAAGCTTTTTAATCAGGATTGTTTCTTATCCTTGATTTCGGAAGCATATCAGCACGGACGTTAACCAAAACAAGCCATGCTGGCCAGTCGGGTGGTCATACCTGGTGAACATGATCCACATATCGGCATCAGTAGACACGTGCATGCATGAGTTCGAGATCGCAGTTCGAGCGTTCTTCTGACCAATACCACGTGGAACGTAAACGGTTCAGATGAATCATCCTACAAGCAATGAAGAGAATTTCGCGGGCAGTTGGGCTATTGAGCGTGCTCGTAGGCGTCACAATAACGGATAGTCTGGACGAGTACAAGTGTTTCACAATAGCAACCAAAAATATCGGTAAAATATTGGCAAAATATGCCAGATGAAGTTAGGGATGTCAAAAACATTTGAAAGTACACTATTCTCTTTTCATAAACTGGTAAATTCATAAAACCCTCCGAAGATGGTTAGACATTTTACGAGCAAATCCGATAAACTTTGCAAAAACAGCTGTTATGGTATAGTCCAGATAATTGGAACACTTGAAGACCTCTGTCATAAATAACTCCACGATTACAAAAAATCATTAAGCATGTTTGTAACACGTAAAACCTTTACCCAAAAGAAGTTTACGAACTCCATCCGGGCCATCTGCGAGTTCTTCAGTTGATGCGAAGTTGTAGGAGTTCCAATCAACACAATTCGACAGAAGCAAGAAATGTTCAATCTTGTGATCATGCAGTAATTGTGCGAGGACTTCAACCTGGGTAAGTGCCAAGTTGAGTGAATCCAGTGTATGTTGCCATGATTCACGATCATATTGTCTTGTGCAATAAATGTGAAACGAAATATCCAGATTATTTCCAGAAAAAGTCCATATAAGGAACTGGTGAATCATGTTACCAGGCAGCCACCAAGAGATCTGCATTCCCAGTGATCTACGTACCCAGAAATCAAATATAGCAATCTGACCATGTTCAAGTACATTGGGATCTCGGTACTGGAACTCCAGTAAAAGGTACATAAAATTACTTCAGTCTGATAGAAACGACTGGAATACACGTTGGTGCTGAATGCAAAATCTATCCAGGCTGACAAAGCCGAATAAGAAGGCCAGGCACGAGAACAAATGGACTAGGTGCATGATACTTCTCAGGCTACACAATATAATCGCAATTCGGACGCAAAAAACCGAAGCATAGAACAAAATTCCTCAAATGCGCTAACGAGAACGTAGATAGGAAACGTTAGAATCATATTACTTAACAATGCTACCGTTTCTCCCACACACCATATCAAAGCCATGTGTTCAATCCTTAGGGTCAAAACGCGCTAGGAATGAGAGCAGCCGTACCTTGAAAAATGTCGTAAGACCCGAACTTTCTGCTCGTTATCACAAATGATGTTCGGAATCAAAACAAACCCAAATCACCACAAAATATCGAATTTTCTAACCGCCAAACACACTCCTGCTCTTGCTGGCAAAAATCGGTCAGTGAACTATACAAGGACTCTTAGAGATAGTCCATTCCAGTTTCGTTGTAAATTGTCGGCGGTGGAACAAGCGTCACGGAAATGCGAACAAAAATAAAGTAAAACAATAAAATTAATGCAAAATACAAAAATTCGTGCGAATTTGGTCCGTTATAGTGGTATAAATGTGAGAACGGGACAGCGTGACTTCAGATGCGAATTTTTCGCCAATATTGGAAAACACTTCGTGCACCCGAACAACTCGGGATTTGACTTCTAAAAATTGGAATACGAAACGAAAAGGGAAAGTGGACCCACCGGTATTCGAACTAAGCACGTTGTGTCATCAGAAGTGATGACGATAAATCGAACTTACAAAAAGTCACTGGATGGAATGACCTTTCTAGTGACAACTATTTGCTTAACGTAGTCACCTGGAGGCCATTTGTTTACCTTCACAGGTGCTATACCGCGAAGCATTGTGTAAAATCTTGCCACGAGCGAACGGCTTGAATGCGCTTGACGGACGCATTGGGAATTCATTTCCAGAATCCTTAATAAACTTGGATGGTAGTTCCTCGCACCTGTCGATTATCATGATATTGTTAACCTCCCTACAATGCTTTGCGCTGAGAAGAGTGGAACCATATACCATATACAAGCATGACCCACTCAGTCCGTCTGACCACTCTATCTAAACTTAATTTAAAGAATGGTCATGGCTGTTTCATAAACAGATATGGTCATGGCTGGTTCATAAACAGAGATCCCTTGGATGATGGTACAGGAAGCACCGCCAAGCACAGAGCACCAATCAACGGAAGTACAAAATACATGTGACTGACTTTTCCAGATTCGGCGACTGGGATTCTCTGACATGTTGATCGCATAGGTTAGTCTATCCACTTCTCCAAAATTTCGACGAAAAAAAGAGGACTGAAAAGACGGGTAGACATTTTCAGATTTAGAAGCGGACCGGAAATTTCATCGTGAAAATTGAAACAACATGTTCCCTGGCACATGAATTTTGGTTTAAACCCTTATGAATATTCCCTTCCTAAAGTTTGTTGCTTGTATTTCCAACACTCTACGCAGAATTTAAGTCTGTTTGTACACCAGAAGGTTTCTTTCAATCAATCCGAAGATCTGGGTTCGCATGAAGCTGTATCATCGGTACACCGTGCGTTTCCTAGCTGAAAACGGGATTTGAGGACCTCAGGCCAGCTTGAGGCTGACTGGTGGACTGCAGCGCACCCGCCAGGTTCCAGATCTTTTATAGCCCGTCTCAAATCGGATTCACTGTTCACAGGTAGGTTAACTGATTGACCGATGCAGTGATTCGCGCGGGAGAACCTTGGTCTATTGTGCTAAGTCGTCGAAAATGGGTGAGTGCGTTTGATGCGAACACATTTAAAAGTATTTATGGCGGATGATCCAGCCCTGGATTGAAAACTTGGATAACTCGGTGCATTCCAGGCCTCAGTCGATCGACATACAATCAGCATTCGAGGAGGTCTAAGAAAGAAAGCAATTATTCTGGCCGTGGGTCAGATAACTGAACTGAATTTACCCCCAGGAGAGGAAGACATGCCACTGGAATAGGCTACTTGCGGGAATCATTCAAAGCGGCTACTGATTGCTGTATTTTGCGCACCATTTTGGAGTGTGCGGCTCATGGATACTGAAAACATCAGTATGTGGAATAATTTCCTGCCACGAAATGCACGAAAATTCATTGTTTCTTCACTTGTTGTAAAGGGGGGAAATTGGAAATCTCAGAGTAAAAGTAAACAGACCGATCTGTCGTGATCAGTTTCTGTTTGTGAGTCAGTGGATGTAATTGCCAGCTTCGTACGATAATCGTCTATCGATAACTCGTTCACTTCGATTGCTTTCAAATATTGTCAAGAATCTTGCATCTGAAGTCGTGTTGTCCTGTCAACAAACTTTTAACCAGCTAAAATCGATGCGCACATTTTTACTTGTGTGGTACTTTTCTTATTTTGATATATCTGCTATTCGCGTTTCCGTAACGTTCGTTCACTTTCAACAAAACAGTAAAATGGGTTGTCTACAAGAGTCGTCGCATTAGTTCAGTGCCTTGTTCTTGCCAACAAGAGTAGATTTTTGTTTGGCAGTAAAAAAGTTTCATTTTCAGTCGAGAAGAAGAGAGGCGCTGGTGAAGTCAGTACGTGTTTCATTCACATATGTTGCAATTACGAATGCTTTTATTACGAGCCCGAAGTTCGGGTTGATAATCGATGTACAAAAATAATAGCAACATTTATATTTCTGACAATAAACTCCAAATACGACATTTTTTGTTAAGGTGACTGAGTTCAAACTGTGGGTTTTAAAGTGTAGACTGAGTTTTCAATCAGTTGGAAAACGCTTGGAACCGATTGAGAAGTCATTGGTTCAAAAAAGTTTGGTGAACAATCCGTAGTATTTAATTGTGCAAAGTTTCGGTTGGAAACTGCATGACACATAAGGAGCACATAAGGAGCAGAATGTACGAGAAACCAACCAACAATGAAGCAGTTTTGAGCTACTCATCGGCCCATCCGAACGAATAAATGCGAAGTTTCGCATTTATTGCCTTATCAATGTTAAGGCATGTAAGGGACATGTATACAGAAGAAGCTCATCGAACAATGGTCCAAAATGAAGCAAAGAACAAGCTTCGGGGTAGTGGATATACACCAAGCTTGATTAGGCGTCATTTGTTAGGAGTGTTTGTACCGGTAGCGAAACCCGACAGGGAATGGATCGGGATCGCTGTTATTACGTATAAACCAGGGACATCGAAGGGCATTCGAATGATTCTAAACAAGGATAACGTGAGGATAGCTTTCCAGAGAGGAACCACTCTGTGCTCTGTATTAGTGCAACTGAAGGATCGCCTCCCGGAGACAGAACCAGAGACTGCACTAAGGTCTATGTAGGACAGAAGACCATGGAACTTCACATCAGAACCGGAGAGTATAGTAGAAAAATAAACAGGCCGCTGAAAAACGCGGATGAATATCGAGCGTTACTGAAAGACTCGGCAACTGCGGGACACACACTGGACACAAGACAAAATGGATTTAGAAAACATTAAGGTTTTGAGGTAAGGACTGCGGTTCAAGTCACAGAGACTGATGGCCGAGGTGGTAGAAATCGCCCCTCATCCCAGTATTATCAGAATGTAAGGCGTGGGACTGGCAGGGGTGTGGAGAACGGCCTTTATCAGTCGAGCTGACACGTGTTGGTGTGCGGTTATCAGAAGCAGGAGTAGTCATCTGAATTCCACTTGACCTCATCTCTCCCCCACCTCAAACTAAATTGTCGCAACACTCACAACCCCACAAAAACCAAGAAAAATCTACCAGTGGCACCTGAGGTGAATCATCAACTGAAGCACCCTGAAGTCGAAGAGTAACGTACCAAACCCAATCAGAACTAACTTTAAACTCCCCCGATCCATCAACGCAAGATTTTGACAAGAGCCGTTAATTGACACTCAACAATGATCTAGTGTGATAATCTTATTGGTTCTCTGTCTGCCGTGAAACCTGACCATCTTGGTGACCTGCTCCCTTGGTTTGTCAAAAATACAACGTTGCCCAGTTAAGAACCACCAAAATGTAGGCTGGCAATCCGTTTGACCTGTGTATTCAGAATCCACTAAATCCGTCAGTTGTTGCGTTCTTGCTGCTGAATACTACATACATACTACATACTACTACATACATACTACATACTACTAATACTTACCACATATAGTTTTAGTAGCCTTTATTTGACCAATCTGCTAGTATTTACAATCGTGATATATGTAATGCTTCTAGACAGCTATGTGTAGTGTGCAGCTCACTGGCTTTATCTAGGTAAGCAAAGGCTTGGTCATTAAAACCAAGTTTTCTGATTACCATCAGAGTGGAACTATTCATTCAGTCTTGCAGACGCCGTAGTTTACAGGCCACCTACCTAGTTTTGGCCTCAGTAGGCTCTATAGACAAGCTTCTGTAACTGGTGCAACTGGAGTGAGGCTTTTAGCTTATAACCGAACCTGTGACCTGTTCAACGCTTCAGATAGGAAAGTCCCTAGCACGTAGGGTGTGGCAAGAATAACTCCAATCCAGCATCCTAAAAATTTCGTAACAGCACTCTAATGTGGAATGGTAATTCCTGTACCAACCGAAAGCTTGCAAGCTTGTATGATCGCATGTATGCTAGGTGCTGTTTCTATCGTCACCCACTTTGTTTTTCACTTGATAGTAATCGGAAGCATGTGGTACTGTCTTTGGACCACCCAAAGAATTTCGTGGGAGTGGTGCAGAAAGACTGCTGTGGTTACTTGTACGAGACCAAAGTGAACAGATTCCGATATGTTGATTCTGATTAGTTGGTTAGACGCTATTCACGAGTTAAGCTTGCTACGTTTTCGGCGCTATCCCCAAGAAAACTCGTGCTTCACAAACGTCTGTTATATTGTGTCCCTTGTTCTCCGCACACCAGTCATGTGCCCGTTTCTGTTTCGGTGCGGACGAGGTTGGGATCATCACTACTGCTTGCACTTTTTACCGAAAGAGTGATAAGATCACACAGGTGACACGAGCTTATCCGCACAATGATCCGTAAATGTAAACGAATCAAATCGGGCCTTATTCCTGAAACCTTCGAATGGATATGAATGCACGTGTGCCTGAATTTCATCGACTGTT
>NW_008751848.1:609399-653932 GCF_000715545.1 Opisthorchis viverrini
CGGTTATCAGAAGCAGGAGTAGTCATCTGAATTCCACTTGACCTCATCTCTCCCCCACCTCAAACTAAATTGTCGCAGCACTCACAACCCCACAAAAACCAAGAAAAATCTACCAGTGGCACCTGAGGTGAATCATCAACTGAAGCACCCTGAAGTCGAAGAGTAACGTACCAAACCCAATCAGAACTAACTTTAAACTCCCCCGATCCATCAACGCAAGATTTTGACAAGAGCCGTTAATTGACACTCAGATCTGATCTAGTGTGATAATCTTATTGGTTCTCTGTCTGCCGTGAAACCTGACCATCTTGGTGACCTGCTCCCTTGGTTTGTCAAAAATACAACGTTGCCCAGTTAAGAACCACCAAAATGTAGGCTGGCAATCCGTTTGACCTGTGTATTCAGAATCCACTAAATCCGTCAGTTGTTGCGTTCTTGCTGCTGAATACTACATACATACTACATACTACTACATACATACTACATACTACTAATACTTACCACATATAGTTTTAGTAGCCTTTATTTGACCAATCTGCTAGTATTTACAATCGTGATATATGTAATGCTTCTAGACAGCTGTGTGCAGTTTGCAGCTCACTGGCTTTATCTAGGTAAGCAAAGGCTTGGTCATTAAAACCAAGTTTTCTGATTACCATCAGAGTGGAACTATTCATTCAGTCTTGCAGACGCCGTAGTTTACAGGCCACCTACCTAGTTTTGGCCTCAGTAGGCTCTATAGACAAGCTTCTGTAACTGGTGCAACTGGAGTGAGGCTTTTAGCTTATAACCGAACCTGTGACCTGTTCAACGCTTCAGATAGGAAAGTCCCTAGCACGTAGGGTGTGGCAAGAATAACTCCAATCCAGCATCCTAAAAATTTCGTAACAGCACTCTAATGTGGAATGGTAATTCCTGTACCAACCGAAAGCTTGCAAGCTTGTATGATCGCATGTATGCTAGGTGCTGTTTCTATCGTCACCCACTTTGTTTTTCACTTGATAGTAATCGGAAGCATGTGGTACTGTCTTTGGACCACCCAAAGAATTTCGTGGGAGTGGTGCAGAAAGACTGCTGTGGTTACTTGTACGAGACCAAAGTGAACAGATTCCGATATGTTGATTCTGATTAGTTGGTTAGACGCTATTCACGAGTTAAGCTTGCTACGTTTTCGGCGCTATCCCCAAGAAAACTCGTGCTTCACAAACGTCTGTTATATTGTGTCCCTTGTTCTCCGCACACCAGTCATGTGCCCGTTTCTGTTTCGGTGCGGACGAGGTTGGGATCATCACTACTGCTTGCACTTTTTACCGAAAGAGTGATAAGATCACACAGGTGACACGAGCTTATCCGCACAATGATCCGTAAATGTAAACGAATCAAATCGGGCCTTATTCCTGAAACCTTCGAATGGATATGAATGCACGTGTGCCTGAATTTCATCGACTGTTTCTAATTTTCTTGCTGATAAAAACAGTGAGGATTAATCAGCCACATCTGTCACTTTTTTTTGGAAGTTTATCGAACAGTGAGGATTAATCAGCCACATCTGTCACTGTCTTCTGGGAAGTTTATCGCTCATTCAACTCTCTCTCTCTCCCCATTTATATGGATTGAATTCTTGTTGGTATTCATACGATACCAGGGCACCCACGGTTAATGCATTCTTCTGAGTTAGCTTTCTCGTCTTCCGTGTTTCACCGAATTCAGGTATGGACATTCGACGAGGCCACAACTCTGTGTGTAAAAAACGCACTCCATGGTTCTTGTAACTCTCTGTGATTTAATTTGATTTTCCTACCAGGCGTAATCTTCCTAGTGATTTGGTAAAGATGTTCCCCAACTTCAATTGATAATTTCTCACACTGATGAACCAGACAATTGGATTGACTATGAACTTACTTACATTAGTCTGAGTGCATAAAAACAGTATAACTGCGATAAGACGCATGAGAAATTGTTCGCAAGCTACAGGTTGTATGTCAGGGATATGCTACATGTGTTTACGTGCGTTCTTTCCCACGGAAGTAAATCGTATATGTCAAATTTTCGACATCAGGTAACTTATTTTACACGCGAGGAAATTCCAGTATTTTCTAAGGGCGCAACGGAAATATATTTAGTGAAATTCACTCTAACAAATTTATCTGTCAGATACGAATAAGTGCTAATCTGGATTGATCAACTACCCTATGTTCCCAGACTCGAAGGTTGCCACACTGTAAAACGCCTCGACTTGAAGCTAGGTCACACTTTCATTTCCTATTGGGGATGCAAGATTCGTTTTGAGTCATCATAGGTATAAGAAGACAAACGTAGAACATCCGATAGAAAAATGCAACGCTAGTTAAAATAATAGCCTAATTTTAACCTCGAAAAGTGGACGTAGGCCATACTGGTCGTTGTGGTTCTGTTCATTGAGCTTGGTGGTTTGGACGCAAACTAATCCACACTAGTCAAGGCGATATCTTCAAAGCGTAGTAGATTAGCTCTTTCGTATTTCGGTGCTGTCCCTTTCTTGACCTTGTGAAATACTGTGTTTGTTTATATATATTTTGGTCGAGTGGTTAACTGTTTAGATGATGGGCCCAAACGACTGGCCGATTAGACGGTTTCGTGATTGGTCGATGCTCGGATGGCCCCCTGCGACCAGTATGTGATGGCCGATTTCCAGTTTGGAATTTCGATGGAAAATGGGTACTGAAGAAATTTTATCACAAGAAATATGAGGAAAAAACCCCAAAAGCAACCCTGACAACAACCAACGGCCGACCCTGCAGTACATCAGAAGTATATTTAAGTCACATCAAGGCTACTGCAAACATAAAAATCGTTGTAGCCCACAAACCGACAGTCACTATGGACAAACTTATCCGAATACCGAAGAACAGGACTGATTAATATGCAAAAACGCAGGCATCAGAAAACATTATCCATTTTCCTAGTTTCTTTAAATATTGGCCAAGTGGGAAACGAGCATGATTTAGAAAAGTGAACTTCCTGGCACGCGGAGGCAGAGAAATAGTTTCTGGAAGCCGAACACAGCCACAAATCCAATAAGCCGACATTGGCAAATCGATCCAATCTAAGCATCACTACCAGTAAAAGGAAAAATCCCTCCATTTTGAAATTATTGACAAACAACAAGTCGTTAGGTACGAAAGTAAACATCTCATCTGCAGAGTTTAAAGAAACACTGAGCATTCTCACGCGTCCTCTCGAACTATCCTTGGCCTTCACTGGCTACTAAATAATAGCAAATGAGCACTGCAAAGCAGACCCATAATGTCCGTACTAAGCTTCACCTCCCATCAGATGCAGAGTGGAGTTTGTATACCAGGCCATAGACTACTCATGTGTCTCATCAGTAGTATACACTCTACGCCAGTAGGGAATCGTCAGCTTAGTCGAATAACTCAACAGAGGTCATCCACGACCAATAAGGCGTGTATAAGCGCAGACACAGCACTACTTAACGCCTCCACAGAGATGCACAACTGAACAGTGATGCAGCGCTAGTCCTCAATGCACCAGTTATATTACCTCAACTGGTGGGAAAACATTCGTTTCCAAATTTCTACGCTCAGAAAACAGATCAGCAGCCTTCCATGCAGTCTGAGCTAACTACATTTTCTTCAACGCCAAGAGCACGGTTTAGCGCATATATTCCGCTTCGAGTTTTCCTGTATAGGATATACACTGATTTCACAATGCTAACCTCCGATCATTCAACCATTGGCTTAGCACTTGGTGAGCCACCTCAACACAAACCGCCTTGGCCGACACGTGACTTGACTTTGCTCACTGGTTCTCCTTCCTCCGTGAATTTTGACCAACCTTGTAACCTAGTCACTCGGCCTGACGAAGCTTTAGTATCAACAGCGATAGGTAGCAATAAATCTACCGATTGTTACCAAACTTTTCCAAAATCGAGAAAATGATTTTATTGATCCACCCTGTCCCAATAACAGCAGATTGTTGGGCGTGTTCATATATTCGACTGACTCGTCAAACGATACATTCACTAAGGAAACTATATGAGACCAAAGGCCTGTTTATTGGTATGCATCGAAGCGTGGTATAAACGTACCACCAAGTGCTTAAGGATACCAAAACATTATTTCTGTATTATTAAACAGTGTAAAAATCCGCTTACGGGAAAAAGCTATCCATTTGTGATTATCGAACACGCTTTGTTCGCATGTATTCCACGCCTATCCTCGTATATACTCTTCTGTGCTTGAATTCCGTGGTAGACGGCTTCTATGCTTATGAACAAAAAAGCATGAACCGGATGGTTGAAGCAGCCGAATGCAACTGGATGGATCCGAAAACATTTTGTCAAGGGAGTGCAAGTTCCGCCCCCTGCTTCCGTCTTGGCTGCCAAAAATGTCGTTGTGTTCGTCAAAGAAAAAGCAAGAATTACGAGCTGGAGTGTTTGACGCAGCCCAACGCCATTTGTTTCATCAGAAACTACTTTGCCTGTCATTTCGCTCAGCTCAAGTTCTTACAATTACCAACTGAGGAGACATCGTGTGTCTGGAAATCGGAATGAACTTGCAAGTAGTTTCGAGATGCAATGCATTGCGATACTAATGTCGACCTTCTTTCTGCTTATATTGTTTGATGTAGGATATAAAGTAAAAGATTAGTTTAATGTCCTATCACACAGGGCAGTCTGAACAGTCTAGCTGATGGAAATAGACAAGCAAATCTTATGTCATTCATATAGTTTGGTCATTTTCTATCTCTTTATCTGCAAGTAACTCTTTAGAGCTGTACCTTTTTGGCGACGTGGACGAAAGAAACCAAAATCTTTCAGCCTCCTAATGATTCACGTGCTGTTTTTAAACGGCATGAAAGCACCTTTCTTGGTTGCAAATCTCCACTAGCTTTACTGGAAACCATCTAGGAAAGCAAACCTATCTCTTGAAGCAGTTAGTTTCTTTTTGATGGATCTTCGATTGACCAGTAAGCATGCGGCGGTTTATTATGACGTTGCTTTACGGAAGCCTCGCGTAGATAGTTTATTATGTGCGGCCATCTCTTGCAGCACAAGTTGGCGATGAGACCTGTCTCCGAGACATGAAATGTGATAGTCGCGCCACAATAAGCCCTGTACTAAAGAACCACCCACGCCTAATTTAAGGGTGCCTCGGGGACCGAGGACTACATTTTATCTAATGCTGAAAGAAACATGAGCACTGCAAATCGAACGATTGCTCGTCTGCGTTTGCTACTTCATCTCTCCGAGAATGGGAGATGCCCATATCGAGTTGAACATTGCTGGGAGATGAAAAATAAATAAAATGAAAAAATAAAAATAAATCAATCCTGGCCGGGTAATTATCGAAGGTGTACGACACAAATACGTATTCCCTATCAATGTGAACAAAGTGTGCTGTAAAATATCTGGTAGCAATACGTCAGTTGGAAAGATCGCCAAGTAGTTAATTAAATGACAAACCACAAACTTGGGGATCTCCAGACTTAAATTAATACTTACTTTTGAGCTGTCCTAACAGTGGGGATAAAACGTCACTGAATGGAGAACAGTAGTGAGTCAAAGTAGGTATATTCCGCTGACTCACTACTACAGCCAGCTGGCAGCTTCATTCGTCTTGAAGCTCGTCTGCTAAACGTGGTCCATGAGTATCCAACACTTGAACTCCTGATAGTAGACCAACGAACAAATACACTCATTTGGAAATTACGTTTGTGTTAACATGAGACCCATCCAACTTGCTTCTGAGGCTGTCTTTCATAGTCTATTTCAAAGGTTACGTTTCGGCAAGATACTGAAGCGGAAGAAATGTTCTGACTCTCAGTCGAATGAGATCACATAGAATACTCAATCACCATCATCGAAAGTAAATAGAAGAGCTTCATCGGAGACGTTATCTGTGGACTGTGTTAAAAAGTTTTAAAGGTGTTTTGTGACAGAAGGCCGGGATCATATCTAAATATCCATTGAAGCAATGGTGGTCTAAAAATTGTGTCAAGTTTAGGTTTCTTTGTGTGAGTTGATCAATGTTGATCAAACCCATGAATTCCTAGGATTAGTTCCTGATCGGCTTTGTTGCCGAAAAGTATTAATTGTATCCACCAGAGCTGGAATATTCTCGTAAAACAAGAAAAACGGGGTGGATATATCCAAGGGGAAATAAAATGGCGTTGGTATCAACCGTCGTAGATATCACATCATTATTTCAAACACACTGGAAGAAACAAACTCTTTCACACCTTACCAGACATGGGCGTCAAAATGATTGTGGCAAGGTGTTCAAAGGACTTAGACGCACATAAACTTTTGCTTACTGTAGCGCACATAAACACGCGGCTAACAATGAAGCAAGACCGACATAACCGTTTCAAACGTCAGCCTGAAATTCGGGCTCTAAATAGTTAGTGATTGATTGTTCCGCTGCGCAGTAGGCTGATGCGTAGCCGTATTACCTTTCAAACGTCAGCCTGAACTTCGGGCTCTAAATAAGTTAGTAATTTTGACCATCTCTCAAAAGATAAGAAGGCATTCAAATCAGAGATCTTCAGTGGGGACTGCCAGTCTATCACGTTTTATGCATTTGCCGCTCAGTGAGTGAGATGGCTCTGTTTAAGGCGTTCCTCATTCAGATTCCACCCCTCAATTTTGTCCGTCACGTTAGCCCTTCGAAATCCGAAACTCTTCCGCACTAAGTAAGCTCCGGTGTATTTATTCGTTTTTTTACCTGATGACTTCACAATAAGCTTATGAAGTAAGACGGTAGAAAATTTCTCCTAAACTATCTGGTGTTTGGCTTCTCAACAGGTCATAAAATTACGGCGCATGTATTGACGTTTGCAGGTGTTATTTACACGACTTTCACCCACAAATCGATACGTTTGCCTGTGCTCCACAACTCCATGGGAAATAAGTGAAAAATCACGTCCGGGGTTTTCAGCCTATGTAACAAATGATTCGCGCTTGGGTAACGTTTTCTTACTAGTCACGATGAATTTTGGGCAGCGGCTTCGTTTGGAACGAACCAATAGATTTCAAATATCACGATTAGTCTGTCACCATATAGTTGCAATGTTGAAACAGGTAAAGAAAACAGTTTATTTTTTGGCTGTTACTCAGTAGAATGACGGTTGTTAAAAAAATTGATATGAGAAATAAAATGAATTCATTTACTTAATGTTTTATTTTTGTTTCAACAAAAAAGCCAGAAGGTTTCTACAGCTCAGCTTATAGGTTCACTCTTCGACCCATCTGGTTGAGTTCAAATCACGGACCATTAATATTCAGACGAACAGGGATATAAAATAATACAGTGATGGTGTGATTTATGTATGACAGTTTTGCGCTATTCCTGTTTTATTTTGTATCCTCTAAAAAATTTCCACAGGAAGTATTCATTTTACGTGAAATCTGTGACTGACGCCTGTACCGTTCAGCCATTTCATAATTCGATCGATAATCTACAAAGGTCGGACCAATCTGTCGCGGTTAGAAGATAGTCAGGTTGATGTGACGTTGTTTACCGGCCACACATACACTCGCTCAAACAAGAAACACCCGGGGAAGTGGTAGTTGTGCAGAGGAATGTCTCGAAACTCTCTAAGTCTCAACCAAGTAATTCGTAGTCCTTATTTTCATTGACAGACGCTTTTGAGCAGCGATGTTCCATTGAGATAAAATAAGAATAAACACTCAATAAGGTCCGGTTGGTTCAGAATTAATTACCACAGCAAGGAATGTGATATATATTTGAGTGTGCCGATTATAAAATGTTCAGCCACGTTGCTGACTTCTACGAAAATCTTTGAAGTTTCGTTTCAGAAGAGATTGACAGACAATCGGTAGTTTTTATTTGAACAAAGTTTCGCTTTTGACACAGAAGATTCATCAGGCCAAGAAATGAACAGGTCACCAAATTGGCCAGGTTATGAGACAGACGGGGAACCAAGCAGTAAGTCCTTTTCACACTAGACCAGTGTTGGGTGTCAATTAACGGCTATTGTTGGCTAGTGTGGGTGCCAAAATCTTGAATTGATGGGTCGGACGAGTTCCAAATTAGATCCGATCGCTTTTCGTTCCTTAATCTTCCACTTCAGGGTGCTTCACTCGATCACTCAACTCGGGGGCCGCTGTTAGATTTTCCCGGGTCTTTGTGGGGTTGTGAGTGCCCCGACAATTCAGCTTGAGGGAGGGGTTTGAGGTCAAGTGGAATTCAGATGATGACCACTCTTCTGATGACCGCACACCTCTTTGAAGTTTGTACGGCCGAGTGAACGTGTATGGACAGCAATAGCCTTGAATCGACCTTCCGGTAATTTCGGCCGATCTTTTGCAGTTTGACAAGAGGGTGATGCATTTCTGCATCCTCCCATTTACCCGCAACTAACTGTCCTCCTAAACGGTTCGTAGAGACCTATATGGAATGGAATTTGAGGAGCTCAAACAATCTACAAGAGGCGGTACATCTTGTCATGTTTCCGATCAGTTTGAGCCGAGGTGGGAAGTTTCACCATAAGCGTCACCATTCTCTTTCCATCATTCCTTGAGTCAAGACTTTTTTGCTTTTGCTGAGTGCTCTTCGGCTGCTTGGATGTGTGCTACTAGCGGTAGCTTTCGGAACTTAATGTTCTCATCGACTGCTCTGACTCGTTTGTGATAAAATAGATGGAAACATTCAACACCAGGATATGCAAAAATGATGACCATTTATTCTCAACATGGGGGAGTAGTAAGACAGCCTAGTCCACGTACACATTTTTGCCATTTGTATTCGAATAAGAAGGGCACGGTCAACATAGTGAACCAGTTTCACACAGTGGCATTTTGTCTGGTTTGGTCGCTCACAAAATGAGTGTAGGTGTTGTTGTGAATTCTAAACAGTGCAGATGTGATGACCTTTACACATCAAGTCACTTGCTTTGTCAAAAGAGCGCACACAGTCCTTCGTTAACAACGCAACAAGGGACACCGAATCGCGTTCATGTGGCTCGATCGAGAAAAAGGAATTTTTGAGGTGGAGCGGACGGTGTAGTTCGCTTTGCCAGCCGCAGTGAACGCCTGTACAACTTAATGAGATAGTCTAGCTTTCGTTCATATTTCCTGGTACAATCTGTGAAGCGACTGCCAGTGCTCTGGAAACTGGACTTCAAAGTCGCGGCGGACGAATGACTAATCATCTTGACTGATGACTGTTATTGCCATTAATGTATACTCAACGAGCCCAGCATGAATGGGACTGAGTACTTAAAAGGGGAATCAAACAGGGACCAGTCGTTTCTGGAACGCGGATTTTTACCAAGGTAGCGCATTTAATGATTCCGGCGAGATTATATTGTACTGTGTAGTGACCTGATGAGGGGATTTATGCCCTTCATATGGCATTAACAATATGACTACTAGTTTATTTTCCATTTAGTACACCGTGATTAGTTTATTTTTATCAAAGGTAGGGTGGGGACCTCTGAAGGTAGCTGGTCTCAAATGTGAACAATTGAACAGAAATTGAACAGATTATTGCATATCTCCTCAGGATACCAAAACTGGGGCTACGAAATTTTTTGCGTTCTTTCTCTCTTGTCAGACTACTCGGATCACCCAGATTGGCGGTGACTTTTAACCACTGCCTTGGAGCTGGCCACAGTTAGGGAAATTAGTTACTCGGAAAGTGTTAGCGCTGTGAACAGTGATCCCGTGGTGAAACTGACGAAGTTTACGGTTATGTAGATCTTCGAATATTCCCTACCGATTAACGCCATCCTTCAACAAAATGCCCATCCTTAATACGTCATTTCGTCACTGTGAGTGTCCAGTAGCTACTAACAGCTGAACGGGGTAGCCCTGAGTACCAATTCCTTTAAGCGTCGCCTTACCTCGTTCCAATATTTCAATCACAAGGATGTACTGAAGCAGCATTCAAACGCTGGATCGACAGAAATGGATAGATAATCACGTCAAATCCAGTTATTGATATGGTCAGTAAATTCACTAATAGTTCATTTCTCGCTGCAATGTTTTGCTGCGCTTTCACAAGCACGCGCTTTTGTGGAATAAAGCAATCTGAAACCAGGACACAATTATATATATGCATGTCAGCTTCCATCTCAATACCATATAGTCTCCTGATTTTCTGAGCAGTGCTTTGCTGACAAAAAGCCATGTATTGCACGCTCATTCTGGAAAGAATTACTAGTGTGACGGCTTATACTACTGATGAGACATGTGGATAGTCCGTTGTCATGTCGACGATCCGCGCCGCGTCTAATGGAAGATGAAGTTCATTCCGGAACTCGTGGAGTTGGTTCTCGCTTGTGTGATAGTCAATGAATAGTCATGAAATTTCAAGAAGACGCATGAGAATGTTCCGTTAAAAAACTATGTGCATAAGAGACATTACTATCCTGTCCAATAGTCTGTAGCTGCTTAGTTGGTGCTTGCTAAATGATGACTTCGCATCGAAGGTTTTTTTCTACTTTCACTAAATATATGACTGTGACAAGATTAAACATTGTATTCGTGCCATATTTTCTATTCATCTTGACAAGTGATGAAGCTGGCACAACTTTTCAGGACAAGTGGAAGTAGCATAAAATCAATTATTTTCGTAAAGTCTCAGACGACTGTTTATGAGGACCGAAACTTATGTAGACTCCATTTTAGATTTAGAAACAAGCCACCCAGTTTTGTTAAATCAACTTGTCCTAGGTGTTGGAAGTCATTTGTATTTTATCATCCTTTTCAGTAACCCCCAAGTGACATTGGTGTATAAACACAGTTAATAAAAATTTCATTCCCCTTACCATGTCGTTCATGTGTGAAACGGTCTTCATTCAGTGCTCTTCTTAGCCGAACTATTTTGTAATTAGTTTCGTTAGATGCTGGAGGACCGCCATTCTCTCCCACAGAGGATTTAGCCATCAAGTCGCCGTGAAATATTTTGCCTAAAATTATCAGTGAGAGCACTGGGAATCTTTAAGCATATTAATGTACTTCATCAGGAAAAGTTTGCGAGAGAAAAGTAGAGTGGACGATATTGAACAATTTAGGGAGCGCGATTCGGTACATTGTCAAGATGGTATGTATCAAAGTGAATTGGGAGGATGGATTGAAGCACTTAATTGTGTTCTTCTGACACAACCGATTTCCATATTTTAAAACCGAACACTGTCACACAACATATGGGGAATGATTGAAAGCAGTTGGAACAGTGTATAGTGGCGATGTGCGGTGATAACGACTGCCAAAATAGTTCGTAAAAACCTTCTACTACCTATTAATCAGTAGTTCGATGCATTTGTGTAAACACACTTGGTACAGGCCTGTCTGCCTGACACACCGCATGGACACCAGTTGACAGGGAACAGCCTCATATTGTCCCACAGAGTCAGTCAATTTTTGCGTTTAAGACCGCTTCAGCCAGTGTGTCGAAATGAGATTCAGAACTAGTGAATTCAGCTTATCAACATTTGACTGCTAGTGATGCTCAGGGTGGATCAGCAACGAGGGATGTTCTTCGTAACTCCAGCGGGTATGACGCGAAGTCAAAGAGCTATCGTCACACAGAATAGACCTATTGACATGGAGCTACATTTGGGGTTCAAAAACATGTGTTGAAGAAATTTATGCTAAAAGACTTCCTCCTGAAATTTCGACAAACTTGGCGAGTGAAAAGGCTGAGACCGGTTTGCGGAAAAGCATAGACACATTTCAGAACAGAGAGATAAGTGGATAACCTTGGTGTAGGAAGCCAATTTCATAAACTATGTTGGGATAGCATTGTAAGTATTTTTTGGCGGAATTTCAGGGTTTCCTCACGGAAACTTCCAAGCAAAATCTCCGAGAACGAGGACCAACGAAACTAACGGCTCGACGGGGGCCTGCACATTAGGTGAAAATACATGGTAGCGGATTGAAGACTTGATTAGGTCTCCAGTCAGCGGGACGATAAATGTGTCTGAAATGATAAGTAACTATAGATTGAGCAAGCAGATTATTAAGTGTCTAAATGATTGAGGTGCAAACGGCAATAATTGCCCATCTGTTGTCAGAAAAGTGAGCGAAAACGAAAGTACATTTAAGTCAAGCGAATTTTTAGTGGAACAAACTTGGAATATTGGAGCGATTTATTCAGTGAAAATCATCCGTCAGCGAACGATAAAAATACTTAAAATGATTCCTCGGCAGAGTGCTTCTACTGTTTGGGTGAAATACCATCTGGAACAGGGGAAACTGTCATCGGAAAAGATTAATGCATATATGTTGCATACCACTGCGTAAGAGAGAAGCTGCTCCGGTTTCAAAGGTGGCAACTATACATCCGGTTAAGCCTGCTGGGATTACGGTGAGCAATTTGGCGTCCAACGCATATAACTAAAATCAGCACTTGAAAAAACAGGTTTTACCATTTCGGGCATCTTCCTAGGTGTCCGTGGGTAACAGTTCAGTTATCACTGCCCCCTGCACATCCCTACATGACAACGCATGTCTTTCAGCAAGGCCAGAATTCCTGGTTTGTAACCGTTACGGAAGAGTAGGCTTCTTCAAGGAGTAGTTCCTGATTAGCTCTAATGAAATACTGAGGGAGAACATAAGAAGGATTTCTAGTCGCAGTAAACAAAGTTGCTATAAGAAGATCTGGCGTACTCGCCTGAACTTGTGTACACTTTTGAGTGGATAGTATCTATTATAAATCAATGGACATTGAGTAGAGCACAAACAACAAAGTGATTACGGGTTAAAAATGCTGGATCCGAGAGGACTCGGTCGGACTAGAACGTTGATTTTGACTGTTCGATCGATGAAAGACAGAAGAATTCAGTGCTGTTCACAATAAAGTTATCTTTTGGCATGAGGTCGAATGAAACGAAAACGCTATAAAAGA
Source organism: Opisthorchis viverrini (assembly GCF_000715545.1). Lineage (NCBI taxonomy): Eukaryota > Metazoa > Platyhelminthes > Trematoda > Opisthorchiida > Opisthorchiidae > Opisthorchis > Opisthorchis viverrini. The sequence goes on from NW_008751848.1 coordinate 622,278, forward strand.
CGCTCACGGCGATGGGAACTCTAATGATATTAGTAATTTTAATTGCTATACACGTAGGACAAAAACTGAATTGAGCGTCGTACCAGCTATCCTGTTTATTTCACCTCCCTCCATCCATAACGTTTGTGAAGGACAATTTATCACGAAGTTTGGCAACATAAAAGCAGAGCCAGAAACATATCTGTCGATCTGTTTGACAGTCACAATTTGGGTATATATGGCCGTAATAATAATAATTATACACTGGTCTCAAGACAAAAACCTCGGCTGCGCATTCTGTACGGAATTAAACTAGAGAAGAAGTCATGTTGGAAATCTGATTGTAGATTGTTTGTAGTGGTTTACTGATATTCACCATATAATTTATCAACAACAAGAAAAAACATTCCATCGCGTGCCATGTCACCAAATAGGGGTACTTTCCGTTTTGCTGCTCACCAACATGTTGACTTGCGCTTATCATTGGTACTGTATAGCTGAAACGTTCACTTCTCTGTGTAACATTTATGCGCAGGTGGATAAGCGGATATCTTCCCGAAATCTAGTTTCCTACTGGGGCCACGAAACACTTCAGTGAGGAAGTAATGCTGTTCGACAGTTCAGCTCCTTTCGAACAGATCTCCGAAGACGATTGCGTAGCATTTTTTAGTGGTCTCAACACTGCTGGATTTTGCGGAATGGCTATTCCTAAATCAACTGGAAAAGGTTTGGAACCGACTGAGAAGTCATAGTTTCAGAAGAGCTTGGTGAACAACCGGTAGTTTTTATTTGGGCAACGTTTCGCATTTGACACAAAAGCTTCATCAGGCCAAATGAACAGGTCACCAAATTGGCCAGGTTATGAGACAGACGGGGAACCAAGCAGTAAGTCCTTTTCACACTAGACCAGTGTTGGGTGTCAATTAACGGCTATTGTTGGCTAGTGTGGGTGCCAAAATCTTGAATTGATTGGTTGAACGACTTCCAAATTTGGTCCGATCGCTTTTCGTTCCTTAATCTTCCACTTCAGGGTGCTTCACTCGATCACTCAACTTGGGTGCCGCCGTTAGATTTTCCCTGGTCTTTGTGGGGTTGTGAGTGCTCCGAGAATTTATTTTGAGGGGTTTGAGGCCAAGTGGAATTCGGATGATGACCACTCTGATGAAGCACACACGTGTTAGCTTGAGTGACCCAAGGCCGTTCTACACACACTAGCCAGTTCCAAGCCTTCTATCCTTTTAACACTGGGGTGGATTTGTACAGTCCCGGCAGTTAGTTTCTGTGACGTGGACCGCAGTCCTCGCCTCAGGACCAATATTTTTCAAATATGTTTTGTTTCTCGTGTCCAGTGCATGTTCCGCAGTTGCCGAGTCTTTCAGTAACGCTCGATATTGATCCGCGTTCCTCAGCGGCCTGTTTATTTTTCTACTATACTCCCCGATTCTGATGTGAATTTCCATGGTCGTGTGTTCTACATAGACTATAGTGCAGGCGTTACACTTAATTTTGTAGGCACGGTCCCCCTGGTTCTGTTTGCCTTCAATTGCACCAGCGCAGACTGTTCCCCCTCTGGAAAGCTACCCCTATGTTGCCCATGTTTCATTTAATTTTGTAGACGCAGTCTCAGGTTCTGTCTGCCGAGAGAGGCTCCTTAAATTGCACCAGTGCAAAGTGCACTGTTATGTTGCCCGTGTTTAGAATTCTTCGAATTTAATTAGATCCGATGGCTGTATATCTTTGTAATATACTACTCATAAGGTTGCTGAAAATCCACCGACAGCCGACGACCGGTTTCGCCCTTCTTGGGGCTCATCAGGTAAGCGCAGTCCCCGGGGTTTCCGTCAACCTTACGTTCTACTTGAAACCAAATCGCACGAAATTAGCGAATATACACTCATCTGCAACCTAATTTGGTTCTTTCGAGAGACTCACCTGGAACCCTGCTGAATCTCTCGTTTATGATGATCTTGTGAGTAGTACATTACAGAGATATACATGTATCGCGATATTTCAAATATCGTAGCGACTGAAACATGAGGCGACCTGGTGCAGAACATTCAGTTGCCTGAAAACATTATAAACGAGAGATTCAGCTGGGTTCCAGGTGAGTCTCTCGAAAGAACCAAATTAGTTTGCAGATGAGTGTATATTCGCTAATTTCGTGCGATTTGGTTTCAAGTAGAACGTAAGGTTGACGGAAACCCCGGGGACTGCGCTTACCTGATGAGCCCCAAGAAGGGCGAAACCGGTCGTCGGCTGTCGGTGGATTTTCAGCAACCTTATGAGTAGTATATTACAAAGATATACAGCCATCGGATCTAATTTGGAACTCGTTCAACCCATCAATTCAAGATTTTGGCACCCACGCCAGCCAAAAAGAGCCGTTAATTGACACCCAACACTGATCTAGTGTGAAGAGGACTTACTGATTTGTTCCCCGTCTGTCTTATAACCTGGCCAATTTGGTGACCTGTTCATTTGGCCTGATGAAGCTTTTGTGTCAAATGCGAAACGTTGCCCAAATTAAAACTACCGGTTGTTCACTAAGCCCTTCTGAAACTATTCTTGAAAGTTAGCAATTGTATGTTTCCGTCAATTTCTAGATGCTCAATTTAGAGCCGGTACACTAAGACAACATTTCATTCACACTCGTTCTAATGACGGACTTCCGCAGAGATTTTGGTAAGATGGATTCGCACTTCTGAGACAGCCAACGCTCATGAAGATCGTGACACGCCTTAAAATGGTATGGTTCCCAACTCTAAATCATGATTTCACTTGTCATATTCGTGCAAAACATCAATGGGGCTAACCAAACCTGAGCGCGTAATTCAGCTTATCTTTTACCAAATTGTGCAAAACTCCCATCCCTCAAAGCCCATTTTATCTTTCCAGCTGCATACTACACTTTTCCTTAGAAAGCGCCCTACTACTGCGGATGGATTTGTTTTTCAAATTGTGTCCAGGATAGCCTGGCAACCAAACGTCCTGGGGACAATCTTTGAAATTTTCAAGTGTGCATCACGTCACGAAATCATGTCAGAATGTCGTTTTTCATACCTGGGGTTGAAATAAGTACTGCAATGATCGACCTTTTGATATCGCAGATTTCTGGTGTGCGTTAAACATAAGATGCATATTACAAATAGAAATAAAAGCCCGTGTAGTTCCGGCTTTTCTCAGTCCACTGTGTAAATTCCATGCTGTCACTTGAAAACGAAACTCAATGGGTATTCCAGATGACACTTACCGTCATTAGTTTAAAGTGCTCTTATTCTCGGACCTTCATAAGATATGTACACCGTTTTGGCGCCAGCCTGTCAAACACAAACTCTAGACAGCCGTATGGCTCCACTCTTTTTAACAGCTTCTAAATGGCACACACGCTAGTTGTTTATTAAACGACGTCGGCATCCTTTCCCCCACCTGCTGTTACCGAATATCCTGTGGTCTTTTTATTTTCTTATTACCGTACTTCGAGGTTAGAAAATGTCTGTACAGCGAATCTGAACACTATTCATGCAGATCCTTTCGAGATTCCCGGTAAACAAGCAATATTTTCCTACCCGTCGATCATGGTAGGGATTTGTGCGTGGTTCTTGAATGGAATGGATGAACTAGTATGTCGCTTACATAGACAAGTCCACTGGTCATTCACGACCAAATGCTCAGCATGTGAACTCGGAATATCCGTTCGTGAAACCTCAAAAGTTGCCGACGCTGGATGCAAACCGGGTTCATTACGGAATAGACTAGCGATCATTACAAGCTTTCGCATCCTGTCAGTAAACGAACACGATTCGCTCATTTATTTGTGTGCATAAAATCAAAATATTCAGGAATCTAATTAGTATAACTATCGAGTGATTGATTTGACTGGCTTGAACATTTTAAGCCAAGCGGAAACCAAGTTTGGCATATTAAACGGGGGTTTCCACTGTTGACTATCAGTGGTGCCGACATTATCAACAGAATTAAAGGTCATCTAATAGATAGCAAATTTAAGAAGACTGAAGAAACTAGATGAGTTCACCAGTACACAATTATGAAAATGGAAATTTTCTGAGTTGAAGCTCTTGAATTCTTACTGTAATCAATAGCAAATCTCAGTCGTCATCCTCTCATATAAGTTATGCCCAAACAGCTGTCGCTACTGGTATGTACCTGATTGGATGGATGAACTAATGACGTCCTTCACTTAAAATTTACAATCAAATGCGTGAAGTAATACTTGTTGGGGTGATTCAATCCCTCCGAAGAAAGACAGCTAGGTGGTATTGGGCCAAACTGGTATCACATCGGCTTCTGTGCTTGGTTAAAAGGCTGTGCGCTTTCCTAAGACATGAGTCACGTGACATTTTAGAATTATCCGTAGAACGATAGGGTTTTAATCGATCGTATCGTTCAAATACGACAACGAACTTGTAGATGACGCATCAAAAAGCCACCACATTCCTTAGTATTCTTTTGTATACTCTGTTTGTCGCTGCCCAGGAGGACACGATTGAGAAAGAAGGGCTTGTTGAAAAGATAGTGGACGCACTCTCGGAAACCAAAGTGAACGTACTGGCACAATACAAACAGGATTTATTCAAACCGTTAACCGGTCCCTTCTTCAAACCTGTGTGGGAATTAGGATCGCCATACAATGTATTCGGAACAATAGGTTTCCCCCAGCTCAACGAAATGGAAAGTGAAATCATATCTCCTCGCTTCGTACAGAATAAGTCTATTGCGTTCTATGTAAGTCATTTTCTCAAACATATGTTTCAGCGCCCCGGGTACATTAGAAAGTTATCGAAGAGATTGGTTGATTACCGAATTTGCCCCCTTTTTAAGATCACTGTCGATCTTGATTGGTAAACTCAGAACTATTAAAACAGCAAAGATCGTTAAAACAATCCATGAGCTATGCCATCCGCGACACCATCAGTTGGTCATTTGGAAACTCACTTTCCATACAGAATAGTTAACAAAGCGGTTTTAACTAGATCAACATTAATGGCTTCCACTTGGAGAGCTTGTAAAGAAAAAATGGCTTTAGCTTGTCAGTAAGCCTCAGTTAGGTTCACCGACATATATTACTCTGAAAGTGAATTTGGAGGAATGACTCGTGTGTTTAGATGGTCAGTTCTACTCAGTGTTCTCCCCAAATACCATTTCTGATGAGCAGTAACAAAACAGCATTTCGTCCTCAAAGAGCTTCATTCAACCCCGTCGTTCAGTGCCCTTCACTGCACCATCAACTGTTGAAAATTTCGTACGCGGTGAAAAGCTTTGGCACAGTTATTCCTCGAGGCATTTACATTTCCAAATAGCTACACACTAGTAACATCCGGCTATTAAATCATGAAGGAACTAGCGGGAAATCTGAGATTATACACAATCAATATCTCTTCTCCATAGTTTCTAACTGTCTCTCTCTATATTTGCATTCAAATAGTAATACTGAGATGAGGCTTAATCCTAGATCATTTTTAACTTGTCCAAAGCAGGGTCTTAAGCGGTCGGATTTTTGAACTGCTTTCTCGGGTATTTAATACAACGTGTTCAGAGAGTTGTTTGACTTGAATTTTATTTTAAAATTGAGTAAATCTGTAAATGATTTTCTCAGTATGCGAGGCCTGGTGTAACTTTCACCATGCCTACGTGAGAGCAATCAACTAGCCAATTTTTTGGTTCAAAATACGGGCCTTCTGGCCACTATACCTTTGTTATAACCGCTTAAATCTACCAAGTGATGGTGAAAAATGAGATAAAGATTAAACAATTGGACCGTACTACGTTTTATTCGACACTACCAGATTTGGAGGCTCTCCTGGAAAGGATGTCATGTTTAACCCCTAATAAACGATGATCTGACTTCGAAGTAGGTGGGTGCTATATTATCTGAGTAATGTGCTTCTGTTCTGTGGTAATCTTGTGCTTTCGAATCAAAGTGTGACATCTGCCGACATTTACATGTAACTCTTCCACTATTATTCTGAAAAGAACCGATGCACTTGCGGTGAAAACATGTTAATTTCCAGTTGTCTATCGTTTGGAGTTTCGGCCAACTCAAGTAACCTTCTCCATGAGCGGAAAATTCAGAGATGTAAAAATGAAATATACGTTAAAATGAAATATAGCATTTAAACTCACACGAAAGTCCTTTGGCTTGCTAGTAAGATGCGTTCGGTTACGTGGTTTTAGGACAAAACCACAACTCCACGCTTCTGGTTGGTGTGATTGCTGACAAGACCCAACCATTCAGCTGATATACGTTTACTCGATAGTATGCAGCTCAATCTTGCCGGTGTCCTTCGTCATTCCATCATGTCTGGGCCTCACCAGAATCTGCCACTTTGTGTGTTGCAATAATCCTGTGGGCTAGACCAGCTTGAATTACTTTCTACAATGTGCTACAAAAGTCGAAGGATGCAACCAGATAAGGGTAAGCGGGCACTCGCTTACAGATGTTCCAGAAGTGAAACGTCTATGCCTCACTCCTTGTGCATTGGAGCCTCTAACTGAAAAGGTCAGATTATCGAGTAATTGCCTTCGGTTGCCCTCCCTTCGAAAATCCTCCCGCTCAAGCTTTCCAGAGAGAGACTCAAGATGGGTTCCTCAAACAAAGCGCTTCCTCCACCGGGCAACCAGAAGATGTCTTCCGCTCTTGAAGATGTTCTTTCACCCACCCATCCCGCCCACTCACCAAATGATGCACTGAGATCAATCCATCTACCAGACCCCTAACAATTATTTCGTATCTAAACTACCTCCAAGAAAAGTTAACCGAAATAATCCCGTACCAAACCAAAAAGATCTCAACTACATCACAGTTTCTCTGTCAAATTGGGCAGCAGACATGTGCAGCTGAAACTTGCTTCAATTTCTATCGATGTACGTTGGAATTCAGGGACACGCTCACAAGATTTCACTTCGGTCATGCAACTCACGCTCCTTAGAAGAGCTCAGGCTTTTTCTCATGTTCCACGCTTCGAATAGTTAATGATCTTGATGCAATGGCTCGTTGTATCTATGTTATGGCATCTACATTCAGCTTCAGGTCTGAAAGCTTTTTGCAGCACTCGATCCAGTCGTCTTTGTGCTATAACGCTGCCTAGCACAATTACGATCATTGCAGGTCAGTGCGGGGGAGGTGCTTATTTGTCACGTCAGCACAAGCCCCGAAAGACTTCCGTTTACATGCCGGGAAGATTGGTTTTACTGAGATCTGCTTGGTCAGGAAGGACGGATACTGTCATATTGGCGGGTGATATGAAAGCCGAATTTGGACGCTTGAACTCGGAAGAAGCACGGATGTGTGGTGGATTCGGAGTCCACCCTAGGCGTTCAGGTGGTGAATCGTGACTTCCGCGGCCGTGTGTCGAAGACCGTCTGTTCCTGGTCAGTATGTGCTTTCAGTGCAAGTTCACAGTTAGTAATTTGGAGGGCACGAACTTCAAGCTGGTCATGGACTCAAGTGGACTCGTATTTGGTTGTCAGTCACCGATGGAGAACCGCAACTAAATATTGCCGTTATTTCTGAGGTACTCGACTCGACTCCAATCATGTCATTGTGCGGCTCATGTTAGTTTCCCTCAGGATTACACCTGCCAAAGCAGACAACTTCTGTTCATCAATTCCGACAAAGTTGAGTAACTTAACAATAGTGATTACTCGTTCGAAAACTATGCTTCAGGCACGATGGACTGACCAACAGCATGGTTAACTCGCACTCAGGTAGGATAAGGCTGAAATACAATTTTTGCGAAACTTTATGAAAAGCTTCTTCCACTATGCCTCGCAAGTATGCTAAGGAAATTTCGACAAAACTCCGGACCCTGCAACTCCGTTTATGAGTCAACGATACTGACGACGTCCTAATAGAAGGATGCCAGTGGGATGACTGTCTGTGATGATGATGATGGCTGTCTGTGACATCGGTGGCGAAATATCGCCGCAACATAAATCAACAAAACCCGACTATTAAATCCAACTTTCATTTACTTGCTCCACTCATGTACTTTTGACTAACCACCTCCCTTAGTCCGCTGTCCCCTCACCTTGACGCAAAGGTCGTCCGACACTGGTAGACTGGTATGCACGTGTGCGTGTGTAACCGAGCTACGAACCCATGCAAGTTCGTGCCGCGTCTGTTTGGCCTTCTCCGGCTTGTTCTGCTCTCGCACCGCTAATCGGAATTACTGGATTGGACTTTGGAGGGTGAGACCAAACACCCACACCACTGAGCCACCATCCTGCACGCCGTTGTCTGGTTTGCGGACCTTCAAGCCACACTAGGCCGATCAGTGGGTTGCACAAGTATGGACTTCAATAGCGCGGACAACCGAAGTTTGGCGTGTGGTTTCTCTTAAATTGGTGCTCAGTATTCGCACAACGGAATAGAATTTTCGAAAGCTATGACGTGTCCTTGATGGACTAACGTAATCGGACAGTTGAGTTCAGAGTATCAGTCCAAACTTCTGAGCCCCGTTTAGGCATCCCGGGGCCTTACCGAGGCTTGGAAATTACTTCACCAGCCTTTCTGCCAGAGGTATAATTGCTTCAGTGGACGATAAAATTTGGTGAGCTGCAAAAATATGAACGTAGATTAAAATGGTTTTTGGTTCTAGCGTCTATGCAACACAATGCAAAGTCTAGACGCAAAAAGTTTTATTCCACTTGTAAAGTTGTTGCAGCTGAGAGCATTGTGCGGCTAATGGATGCCCTTACGTTCGTGTAAATAGTATCCTAGCCTCTCAAACCTAATTCTTCCTTTTGATATTCGGGACCGTCAAACATACGGGTGACACAAAGAATCTCAACACCGTGGTTTGCGTGAGATTACGCATGGTTTGAGTTCCAATTATCTATCCTAACTTAGGGAGAAACTAACTGCTGCGGTGATTCACACAAAAATTCTCGACTGCTGCGAAACCGTGTCGCACGTAGTGAAGTGATCAGTCAGGTGTAAAGCATCCTCGCGTAAACTGAGAAGACCGAGTTTTGAGTTTGAATTGGCTATTTAAAAGCCCACAAATGATGTTCAGAGGACACACCACATTCCGTTAACGAGTTGGAAGGTTTCAGTACTAACAGAGACTGTGTTCTTCATCTCGATGGAATGAAAACATTTCCAATCAATTGGAACCGATTGAGAAGTCATCTTTTCAGAGCAATGTTTCGCTTTTGACACAAACGCTTTGCAGGCAGGGTCAGCAGGCCACCACCACACTCTGTGCTCTGCACTGGTGCAATTGAAGGACCACCTCCCGGCAGACAGAACCAGGGACTGTGTCTACAAAATTAAGTGTAACGATTGCACTAAGGTCTATGTAGGACAGACGGCCAAGGAACTTCACACCAGAATAGGAGAGTATAGTGGAAAAAGAAACAGGCCACTGCGAAATGCGGATGAATATCGAGCGTTACTGAAAGACTCGGTAATTGCGGAACACGCACTGGGCACGGGACGCCAAACAGATTATGAAGATATTGGTTTTCAGGAGAGGACTGCGGTCCTATTCACAGAGACTGATGGCCAGAGTGGTAGAAATCACCAAGCATCCCAGTTTTTTTTAGAATATAAGGCATGGAACTGACAAGGGTGTGGAGAACGGTTTTGGATCAGTCGAGCTGAGACGTTCTAGTGTGCGGTCATCAGAAGGAGGAGGAGTCATCTGAATTCCACTTGACCTCAACCCCCCCCTCAAACTAAATTGTCGCAGCACTCACAAGCCCACACAGACCGACGAAATCCACCAGCGGCATTCGGGTGAATAATCAATTGAAGCACCCTGACGTGGAAGATCAGAGTTAATTCGAAACTCACCCAACCCATTAAAGTAAAATTTAGGCAACCACAGTGACCGACAAGAGCCATTAATTGACACCCAACACTGATCTAATTTGATAATCTGAAGAGGACTTACTGATTGGTTCTCCGTCTGCCTTAAAACTTAGCCAGTGTGGTGACCTGCTCACCTGATGAATCTTTTGTTCAACAGCGAAGAGTTAATTCGAAACTCACCCAACCCATTAAAGTAAAATTTAGGCAACCACAGTGACCGACAAGAGCCATTAATTGACACCCAACACTGATCTAATTTGATAATCTGAAGAGGACTTACTGATTGGTTCTCCGTCTGCCTTAAAACTTAGCCAGTGTGGTGACCTGCTCACCTGATGAATCTTTTGTGTCAACAGCGAAACGTTGTCTAATTGAAAACTACCGGTTTTTACCAAGTCCTTCTGAACTACAGAAATTGTTTCGCGGTTAAAGCGTTTTTCCTTTGAGTCCCCGTGTCCGGGTAAATTGTGCTACTTTTCTCAGTAGTGCGTCTCGTGAAAGAAATGCGATAATGAATCGACTCTATTGAAGTAGCAGACATTGGATCCCCTAACCAATATTCCTACAATTTTGAACGATTTCTTCGAAGTTGAGATGAATTAAGGGTTGCTCATCATTTTTCTATTTGAGTATCAGTCCGTGGAATCTCCAGAGCTTCGCAGAAGCATGTGTCAAAATTGACCTCCATTAAATTATACGTACGTGTATTGTTCTGGTGGAGAATCTGGTGTTTGCCTTCAATTTATTTCTACTGTCCATGAGTGAGCACGCATTTGTCCTAATTCTCTTACGTTACCCGCAAATTACCACACGATGACACAACTTCGCCTCATTGGAAAATGTATTCTCAGGTGTAACGTTCGGAAATGTTGTAGTCATACAGTTTATTGAACTTCTGATCTACTTTCGAGGAACAGCGATACCAGCATTACCAGTATCGGCTGAACGGCAGTAAGTATATTTCAAAAATCGGTTTGAGGCAGTTTACCAAATGTTTTCTAAATGTTTCAAAATCTATCGCATAACAGTGAGTTGGCAACAGGTGAAATAAAATGCAAAATTGGATGATAACTGTTGAAAAGTAATTAGTGATTTGGTGAAATGGATTCCTTTTCGAACACTCGCTATCCAAAAGTTGGTATAATGTTCTTGTACATATTACCAATCCCCCCATCGTCATAGTTAAAACGTATTTAGTAGACTTTTATATTTACGTCGTTCATATTAAATCGGCATTTTAGGAAGTGGAAGATGGAGGGTACCGGTTGTACAAGTTGTCGGTCAATGTGTCCTTCTTCGATGTATTCAAGTCCGTATTGGAAGCACTTCACACAGAAAACACGTCTACCTTGTATAGTCCAGCCGACTGTGCAGTCTCGCTGAACACAACTTTGGAACGTGTAAAATACCAGGAAACCGTTCGTCCTCGATTCTTTCTTCCGATATTTGTGGATATTCATAGAATACTTCTCAGATCTCACGAACAGTGCGAAGAAATGGGTAAGCTAACAGTTAGCGCTGGAATCTGATCTTTTATTTTCTGTCTAACTGAATCCAGTGTGAACGCACGTTTTCCTCATTATTTGTGGGCGTAATCCGCTGCTGATGGATTACTTTCGAAACGGTGTTCTGCGTCAGTTTAGTAATGAGAATAAAAGAAATATAGTCAACCTGAAAACTCACAAGCCGTATTAGGACATCGCTTATCTATATGCAAAAACTAGTGACTTTTCCAGACTTCTGTATCACACAATGCAGAGATTTAACTCACGCGTAATATGCTGCCTTGCCAGTGGGCAAAAGAAGTATCTGTTACTTTGATCCACTTTAAACAAACTGGTCGGGTAGATACTCTTAAGTACTTTACCATGACGATTATTTTCATCTCATCACCTTGTTTCTTGTTATACTATTTACTCTCCATCATTGTACCAAGGGAAGCCGAGTACCGAAAATTCGCTCGTCAGCTGGGACTTCTCTATGAAGGTATACAAACAACTTACTACTTCGTACCACCGTACTTCTCGTAATTAAAATGTCATTTTATCGATTTTGACGATACTTCCTAGATATCTCACAGCCATCGCTAAACGGCTAGAACGAGTTAATACATACGAAGATACTTCTGCTGTAGCTAACTTTTCGTAAAAAGCTAAATGTAGCGTCCAGTAAGTTAGGTGACTTTTACCAGCAGTTGCATCAGACTTTCTCTCCTCTTGGTTCCCCAGGAACCTTTCACAACTTCAGTAATGCGTGTCCGCGGACAAGCTTTTCCAGTAATTATGTGGAGACAACTGACGCTGTCTAAGTATGAGCTAAGTTAACTCCTTTATAGGATGAGTTCGTAATCGGGGGTGAGGGTTGTTTTGTACTGCAGTATCTCTAGACGACACTTCGATCTAGGTGTCTGGTTTATTCTGAACTCCATACACTTCAGCCGCAGGTTTGGTTTTGGCTGCAGTAAAACTAGTTCCACCTTACTAGATGGTCATGTCATACTGTCGATAATCAACTCTCTACTTTCGTTTTCCAACATTTGTGATATTCAGTCTAAGGAGCAGTCAGGCAGAAGTTGCTCTCCTGAAGAAAATACTAAACTATCAGTCATAAAAGTAGTATATTTCGCGAAAGACTCAGTCTTCGGAAGAACTGGTGTCATGGTTTATGGACCGATTTCAAAAAAGATCGAATTTAGATGGTCTTTTGAAACATATTTCAGATCTCTGTTCTCCTCTTAATTAGGCGCTTTCAGGTGGTCTCTAAGCGGGTGAGACATTTTTCAGGCTACATTCTAGAAATAATCACTTTTGTTTGTTGCTTGAGTAGTGACCACTGCGAAGTTCTCGCCTGAAAATCCGTTTCCTGGGTATTCTGTGTAGGGAGGTAGCTGTAGCAGCAAAAGTTGGTTCGTTGCTATGTCCTTGGAAGGGAGCGCATTAGAAACTATAATACTTAGCCACAATTTCACGTAGGAAGAGTATGACTGTCTGCTGAATAATGTGACGGGCGCACGGTGGCGTAAGTCCCATTGCTCAACGATGGCCGCTCCACTAAGGTGACTACATTTGATTTGCCCCTTTAAGCTTCTTTTGACATATTGACCTGCTTTGCAGAAATCACATAAGAAGAGCCCTTTCAGTTGATCCCTTTAAAAAGAATGAAGAACGTGTCATGTGGCCAAACATCATGTTTTGAGGTTGTTAGTTCCTTGAGGATTAAAATAAACTCTGAATGTTAGGATGGATATGAGATACCATTAAAAGGCTCATGAATATTGGTCTGTTCTGGAAGAGTAGTAAATATTTAGCGGTCATTGTTGAAGATGTCGTTTCTTAAAGAATCCTTCTGATGACTTTTGGTTCATTTTCAGAACTGTTAGGCTAGCGCCTGAAATAAAGACAGGAAATAATTACTCCCATCCACTTCTATTAGTTCAGGTCACAGCTGGAATAGCCTGTGGCCGTTACTTGTCTGGTTACATTTATGGAGACTTGATCACCGGTGAACACACTTACCGTAGAAGTGGTGCAAACCCCAATGTTCGTACCTTAGGCGTAGGGCGCTTTCCTTGATGGTGAACAGGATCTGCAGCCTGTGCAGTTCGTTGTTTTTGTTCAGGAAGACGAAACATCTGTTACGAGGTGTTGACAGTTCTTCTGCTGGGTTAAGCTGTCAGTGCAAAATGTGCGAGAGTGTGTAGCATAAAGAAAGCCATATATAAAATGGACACCCGTGGGCTGTGTAAAATTGGTTACGTAATCACCGCCATATCTGCGTCGGAAACTTTCACACACAGTGCTGGTCGATAATTGTTGGTCAATGTGGACGAAGCAGGACCCGACAGACTAGGGTTCAGAGCTTTTCGAAGTAAGCCCTGGAAAATCTTTCCAGCTCCACAAATGGTTCCAAGAATATTTTTCGCGATATTTGATTGAGTTTCGGTTCGTCCTGCAAGCCGTGCAATGCATCTATCATACTGACTGGATCAGCTGATTCAGTGTATTCTAGCACACTTGAGATGATAGAAGTCGATCTGTTCTGCGGGTGAAAACAGCGAAAGAAGAGCAAGTCTCTCGTGTTGTGCACGTATGACACTAGTCCAACTGGATAAGCGCGGTTCTAAGGTGGCAATTTCGCATTAACCGGTTTTCCATGCACACGTATGCATGTATGCACATGTACACACAGTCATGTATATGCGGCCTAGCACAAACTTCATGTGACATTGCGGACTGTGTCGGGGGATCCATCGTTTTATGTGAGTATGGCAAATCAACTGGTTAAGGGATTCAAACCCACTATCTCTGCACACTTCCAAAACATTTTATATGAAAACTGCTAATCAATTAAGAATTAATCTATCATAATTTGATAGCGGATTTCTATATCGATAATTACTATATTCTTTGTCGACAGGTGAAGAGTACGATTGCGCACCCACTCTTCAAAGCTACACTCAACTACTGTGGATGTACAGTTGGGTTGTTTGCTCAATTCTAGGTAGTAGTGAAGTATACGATGTTGACGGCATTTGCCCGAAAATCTGCAGGCCACACACAATCGAAGTAATCTCCAGTGGTCTGGGTTCACCCATGGGCTCACAAGTTGTGTATCAGAAAAATGCTTCCGAAAATGCAATCGATGTGTGCGAACAAATCAATCACGCGCTGGCCGGGAGTTGTGAAATCAAAAGAAATACAGCAGGCGTTTACATGGATGACCTGAAGTGAGTAATCAGTTCGTGGGCTAGGATTTTTAAAGTAATATATTGAGATTCATCATATTTGGTAAGTTCAACTCCAAATAGATACTCAAAATGCGTCTGCAGAAAACACACCTGTTCACCATCAATGCTGTTTTCTGTTTAGACAGCCCTGGCCCGACGTAATTCTACTACGTCTGCATTGGCATTTTTTGTGTCCAAATTTGCTGAATGGTCGAAAGTTTGTAAGCAAAGATCCTCAGAAATCTTAAGCAACTTTGTAAAGATGCAGATTTCCTTTGAATGGTCATGATAACGACACATGTATAGAAGCCCTACAGTGCTTTAGTTGATACTTAAGGAACAGGTTGGTTCACTTTTGAGTCAGTGGTGTAGCTGACTGCGGCCGACGCTAATTATTGCATTATTTTCATGAGATAAGCTTACCTGTGGTTCATTTAGGTCGGTGTAAAGAATCTTGCTGATCAGTGATGCAGACCGAAACCAACTGATCATTATCATCCTCGAGGAAGAGAAAACTTTGGGTTTTCAATCAATTGGAAAAAGTTTGGAGCCGATTGAGGAGTTATCGTTTCAGAAGAGCTTGGGAAAAAATCGGTAGTTTTTATTTGGGCAACGTTTCGCTTTTGAAACAAAAGCTTCATCAGGTCAAGTGAGCAGGTCATCAAATTGGCCAGGTTATAAGGCAGACGGAACCAATCAGTAAGTCAGTCTTATTCACATTAACACACTAGATCAGTGTTGGGTGTCACTTGACGGCTCTTGTCGTTTAGTGAAGTTGTCAAAATCTCGGCGGCCAAGTCATTCCTCAAACAGAGGATCTACTTGACTACTCGGCGTTTATCTGATATCCATCACCACTCATGTCGGCTGAACCAAGATTTTCAGACCGTGCTCTCTCCTGTAGACTTCCAGTTGCTCCAAACCAGGGTGACAGAAGTGAAACCTATCCAAGGATAAGATTGCAAAGAGAGACAAATACGTAATTTCGAAAAGTTGCTTTCTAAGGCTCATTTTAAGCCTGAACCACCTACTAGCTATTGTAGCGTGGTAAATTTATCAAATAGACCGTTAAGTGAGAAAGAGCGCACTCTGCTAGACAAAGGCGTGAATTTCACATTGAGCAAAAGGGTGATAAGGTCGAAAGAAATAATCTCTAGCGTTGAATCTGTGTTTCAAAAGCTTCCGTCAATGGAGGCAGAGAGGCTACGGATACAGCTGGTCACAGTTCTTAAGTCCCAGCAGCCAGGAGATCCAAATATTACACCAACAGAGCGAAGAGCTTTAAACACTCTAAAACTGGTGGACAACATAGTGATTACAAAGGCGGATAAGAGTAAGGCCACTGTTGTTATGAACAAGAGTGATTATTTACAGAAGGTTAAGCAAAAGCGTTCAGCTGTAGCACCCTTCTGGTGCCTAGCTGCCATGCCATCCGAAGGAAGCACGAGGGCTGAGATACTGCCAGGTTGCCCAAGCCTAGACAGGGGAAGTCGAGTGGCGGAGGTCGGATTCGAACCACGGACCTTCCGGTCAGTAAATTTGTGCTCTAACCACTTGGGCCATCTCGCCCCGAGGTTAAGCAACACCTAGCTGAGGGTCCTTATCGGGAGATCAACAATGCGAATATTACGTCTATACTTAATAAGAGTAAAGCCGAAGTCGGGAGACATCTGCTGTCCGTGATAAACCACTTAGGGCAAGGCAACTGGAATCGATTTTACCCGAAAAGTGCAATCCAACCACGACTTTATGGCCTCCCAAAAATCCATAAACCAGAGGTTCCGGTGAGAGCAATAGTAGATGGTATAGGTTCCACACCGCATGGTATTTTAAAGCCCCCCCACCGGGAAATTTAGTACTTACCATTAAAAATTCATATGACTTCGCCAACAAAGTAGCGGGTGTCACTGTTGAACCAGATGATATCCTTGTAAGTTTCGATGTGAATTCGTTATATACAAATGTGCCAAAAGGGGATTCTTTAGAGATAGCCAAGCGACTGCTATTAGCGGACACAACCCTTTCCGAATGGACACAGCTTACGGTAGATGAAATAGTGGAAGGCATAAAAGCATGTCTGAATCTCACCCGCTTCGTCTGTGACTCAGTGGTTTATACTCAAGAACAAGGTCCAGCAATGGGATCTCCAATATCCCCGGTTTTAGCAAATATATTTATGGAAGAATTTGAACAGAGAGCTTTAGCCCGATTCCCGTACCAAACCAAGATATCCTGGTGGTATGTAGATGACACTTTTGTCTTCATGAAACGGGACAAGGTTAATGAGTTTTACAACTATCTCAATGAACTGAGTCCACAGATCAAATTTAGTATAGAGATAGAGTCGACCTCGGGTAAACTGGCCTTTTTAGATTGCATGACACAAGTTCGGGTGAAAACTAAAGACCACAGTGCACGAGAAGCCCACCGACAATGGGTCAGTTTTAAACTACTCGTCTGCCCATCGGAAGTCGGTTTTCCCCAGTATTGCCTCATCAATGTTTAGGCGTGTAAGGGCCCTGCACAGAAGAAGCTGACCGGACAGCGACCCGAATTGAGGCAATGAACAAACTTCGGGGTAGTGGACATCCAGCCAGCTTGATTAAGCGTCAATTGCGAACATGGCCAACATTAGAGTAGCTTTCCAGAGGGGGAACACTCTGCGCTCTGCATTGGTGCAATTGAAGGATCGCCTCCCGGCAAACAGAACCAGGGACTGTGTCTACAAAATCAAGTGTAATGACTGCACCAAAGTCTATATAGGACAGACGGCCAGGGAACTATACATCAGAGTCGGAGAGCATAGTAGAAAAATAAATAGGCCGCCGAGAAACGCAGATGAATATCAAGCGTCACTGAAGGACTCGGCGATTGCGGAACACGCACTGGACACAAGACACAAAATAAATTTAGAAAATGTTGAGGTTTTTAGGCGACGACTATGGTCCACGTCACACAGACTGATCGCCGAGGCGGTAGAAATCGCCAGGCATCCCAGTGTTAACAGAATAGAAAGTGTGGAACTGACAAGCATGTGGAGAACGGTTCTGTGTCAGTCGAGCTGACACGTGTTGGTATGCGGTCATCAGAAGGAAGATTCCACTTGATGCGCTTTCTGACTTAAATTTTTCCTGTACGTTGCACACACGTGTCGTTTGGAAATACACGAATACTCACCAGCCGCTAGTTAATTAAATAAATCGACAAAAACCAACAGAACTAGAGAACCTGCATTTCGCCCTCCAAAATCAACTGGGCAACATTCGTGAGGCGGACAAACAGGAACCTAATATGGAAATGGTTTAGAACCAATTGAGAAGTCATCGTTTGAGAAGAGCCTGATAAACAATCGTTAGTTTTTATCTGTTTGGTTCCCAGTCTGCCTTATAACCTGGCCAATTTGATGACCTGCTCACTTGACCTGATGAAGCTTTTGTTTCAAAAGCGAAACGTTGCCCAAATAAAAACAACCGATTGTTTACCAAGCTCTTCTGAAACGAAAACTTAGGGTTGTTCAGCTCAGTCAGTATCAATTCTAATTTGACCTCATGATACCCCCCCATTCATTCTGTCTATGTACTTTCAAGTCCTCTCGTTTTACTCATTTGTATCCGCAGTTCACCTTGGCGAAAATGTCATCCCGTCCGACACCTGTGTATTGGCGTGTGCTTGTGTGTGTATGTACGCGGCTGACCTACTTATCCATACGCGTTCTTGTCCTGTTTGCGGAGCCTGCCTTGACTTGTTTTCTCGCACCGCCAATGAGAACCACGAGACTGTCGTCGGAACGGACGACCATAACCCAAACTAAGGGGCCAACATTTCGCTCACCGTTGTTTAGTGTGCGAAGGACACTGCCAGCCAATGGCAGATTTGTGCACTTGTTGACGGTACGAACCTGAACAACAGAGGGGCCGCTGTATGTATTTGCTTATGCTTGTGTAAATGGTACCGTAGAATTTCGAGTCCAATTATTCCTTTCGATATCCGCGATTATCGGACCTACGTTGCACTCAAAGCTACGTATCTGGAACCTCAATAGTCAGGTCTGGCCAAGTACAAGGAAGACTTTGTTCACCCGGGAAGAGTAAAATACATAATACAATATCGTAGAGTGCTTAATCGGGAAGGCATGATGACGATTCATCACTGCGCCAATTTCGTGCAATTTGGTTTCAAGTAGAACATAAGGTTGACGAAACTCGGGTGATGAGCCACAAAAAGGGCATAACCGGTCATGGGCTGTAGAGGAGTTTTGAGCAACTTTATGAGTAGTGAATTACAAAATATATATGTATCGCGATATCTTAAATATCGTAGCGACTGAAACATGAGGCGGCCTGGTGCATCACATTCAGTTGCCTGGACACATCGAAAACGAGAGATTTAGCTGGGTTCCAGGCGAGTCTCTTGGAAAACTAAAGTTGTCTGCAGAAAAAGGCCTTTTTGAATTGGTCTTGATGAAGACTTCCAGTTTTATTTGGCAAAATAGTCAAGCATGATTTTGATCAGAGATCACTCGTTATATGCGTCGGCAAGAATCTGTAATACTAGAATTTATCGGCCGGCGCCAAAAGCAATTAGAGGTTTTGGGAACAGTAAACGCACGGCATTTGCCCTTCTCGTGTGCCCAAGAAACCGACTGAAAATGATGTGCGACTAGATCCAACTTGCAGAACCTTTTGTTTTTTACCTGTTGGTATGTAGATTTAACTAGATGACTAGAGTTAGTCTCCGTAAGATTATAATATCAGGTAAGTTCAAGTGTCAGTTTACTGACAGTCAGCCAGTACCAGCCAGTACCAGTTCATAGAAACAGACCCTATATTTGCAATCCCGAGAAATCTGGTGCCGTCCTTTTGGTGAGCTATGGAAGAAACGGATTCGCTAACCCTATCTACACACAATAGTATGGGGACTACATTCCTCGTTTGATTTCATATGAAACCTTCTTTCCTGTAAATTAATTGTTGGTTAAAGTCTCAATGGAGCTTATCTGCATTGCAGGAGAATTCAGATTTGCTAATGGATTTGTCTGGTCTTTGAATTCATGCTTCAACATGTATACACGCAAGTACACGAGAATGAAATCTCATATGCTTGGATTCGTTTGACCAGGTTCCTACGTCCAATGTATTTGCATGGATGAAATGGGTTTGGCCTTGCGTGTGCGCGTCCCTCTGTCCGTTGGTTGGTGGATTGTGAAAGTGTCATTGGTTGATGCATGGGTGGGAATTGTCATCTCAGACCATTTGTTTTGGGGGAGAGGGGGAAAGATGGGGTTAGGTCGCCCAGTTCCCGGCCTTAAATCCAGCCGTCACGCCAGCTAGCTGTATGGCTAGACAAACCGAAATTGGACCACTCAAAATGGAGAGAAGATTGGGCCCATCCATGCGGTTGATCAGATCATATGTCTGCCGATTTCTAGGGCTTCATCACACAGGAGTGCCTGGTTTAACTTGAAACCCGATTGGACATTGTGGGTACCAGCAAATACTGTCCGATGATTCTCATCATGAAGAGTTATAGTAAAGTAACCTAGGGACTTCTTCCTTTCCGTTGGATCTCAAGGTGCGAATCCGGCAGAATGTGTCTTCATATTCGCAACTATAGCTGCTTGTTCGTCTGTCTGATATATTCGACCGGATATTTCGTGCAAGAATGCACATTTCGTCCATATGTGCAAGATCTCTTGCTCTACAAAGGGCGTTGTCAATAAGAAGGGGTTTATTTCAAGATTTTCTCGATAGAATCGGAGGTTCTGGATTCAAAAGGCTCACTAACCGAAGCCACGAATCCTCCCGGTTTGGAAGTGAATCGTGATATCTGTTATCTACTGAGCGCCTTGGAGCAGTTCTTTACTTGTAACACTTTTCTAAGTCTGGCAACTTCCTCCCCGGTTAGAGTCGTCAAACTAAATCCTTTTGTTTCTGTCTATTAATGGGGCAATATCCGCACGCTTCACACAGCGTGGATGGGAAAAGTTACATTGCAGATGTTTATCTGCATGTGTGTATGTTCGATGGATGTGTATAGGAAAAGCATAACAGTCGACACAGTCTGCACGGTAATCTGAAGCTTGTGGAGATGATATTCCTCTGTTTCTCTTTGGTCTACAGCATAATGAATTCAGTTCCAGTAATTAATTCATCTGCCCTACGTCAAGTACCACAAGCGTTTCGCATGTTTACAGTCGGTTGTGTGACGTAAGCTACGATAACTTATGCATGGTTAGAATGGGCAGAAATAATGGGATTTTCATTTAATGTTTTTTTGTCTTGATTACGATGGACTGCAACCTAAAAGTTGAATCTAGTAGGGCAAATTATAGTTTACTAGGTTCAATCTGTGTATTTTGTCATGATATTATATATTCATGGATCGGGGACGTCCTTTTCACAATTTAATCACTCATAGACATTTTCGGCCTACATCGAGTCCGGTATTTTCAGAATTTTCGCTGCCACTCAACTGACAAGAGAAGTGACTGGATGGGAAGATGGAACGTATGTATCACGTGAGTACAGTCCGTCTTTTGGGATGGGGTTCATGCGTCCTTCCAGTGCCTACATAAGAGAGCTGCGAGTAGGTCAAACAGGGACGTGCGTTAGTGACCTCGATGTTGGTATTCTGACCTGTACATTAATTTCACTTGGAAGTTTTTCTAGCTACGTGCACGACAAAGTGATAACCAGGAACTTACTTGAGTTTATCTGTGCATCTAGTCGTCCGACAACATATCCACCCAAAACCTTGTACACAACTCGTTATTTCTCACACCTGTTTTGGTCTCCTCATACCCGATCGGTTCAAGATGCAAGTGTACCTCAAAAGCATACGAGTGGAGCGTTAGGGATGGCTACAGAGGATGCTTGCTCGTGCCCCGAATCATGGAATCCGCCAGTATATCCAATACATCCACCTGGAGAATAGACTGTCTACCGGAAGAAAACATATGTGATAAACAGGGTTCGGACGCCTGCTACTATCGTCTCCGTCATGAATCACAAGGTGATACGCTTCATCCAACCGATACAGTTCAAATATCCTACCATCCCTTCTGCCACTGTCGTGACAATTATGCTGGGCCACTCTGCAACATTACCCATGATCCCTGCAAACATCCTATCAACTTAGCAATCACGGATCCGAAAAATTATTTGAATATTCACATACCAGATGGTCCACATGTGCCGCTTTACTACGAAAATGATTCAGCCAGAGCCAGCGGGGATTGGCTTTGCAAAGCTCATGGGACAGCCAGCAAGTGCGAGAAGAATAATGCCACAGAAGGCGGTATGTGGTCTCCGAATTCTTTTCACTGATTTTTTACTGATCGATTCGTCACTTACACAAAATCAGTTTTTATAAGCCTAGTCTCAGAAATTGACCAAAAGCTTCTTAATATATTTATCCAGCCCCTTACATATACTGGACCCTTGGTATTGCAGATACAATTTATCCAGAAAATGCGGATTGAAATCAAGGTTAACATGGGTCTAGAGTGAATGTTTTACTTATGGTGTTATTCCACCAGACGTACAGCGCAAGATGGCCAAAACATTGACCCATTTTTAATCTGATGAGCTACTTAACAGTCCACTGAAAACTGGTTCATGCTTCATCGCTGGTCTGGCCCTACTTCTGATCCATCCATGGTTTCGGTTGACAGTTGTTTCTTGCTTGCTTGGACATTAGGTGGTCCGGAATGTCTTTGTTGACAGACTGTTGAGTAATGTTTTTTGGCTCCGTTCTCCCTTGTGAGTGTCTGATGTGGATAACTGTTTGTTCGTTTTATTGCCAGATTGTTGCTGGTGCTAGTGTTCGGGTAGTTTGTCATGAAATTCGGGCACTTTCGGTTGGAAACGACGTCAATTTCTGCACCAATTAATATTGAATTTGAAGACGTCCATTCTAGCTTTGCGCCTCCGTTAGTCATCGTCTAGTACGTCGCTATGCTACTGCTTGTCTATTTGTTCGGACGAAAAAGCACAACCAAAACTTTGCTTTCCAGTCGCCGACCCATTAGATTGAAAATGCAGTTGCGTTCATTCATTTGCCAGGCAGCCGTTTTCATCTTCGTTAACTCGTTGTAGAGGTCAGGGTGCCGCTGTTCTACAAAGGACTGGAATAGCATGTATAAAAGACGTACAGATGGAGCACTATTAACAGACAAGCTGGTAAACCATACGTACCGGCAGAAAACTACAGTGTTCAAGTGTAAATGCAGTTCAGAGTCGGTATTTTCCAATGAATTAAACAATATCTCGCTCCTGCTATTGCGTTCAGCACTCCCATGGAAAACAGCCAACTTGAATCGTCTTCATTCACTACTCGTTCCGTAATAGATAAGTAACGAATCGGTTGTTAAACTGGTGATGTGCTATGTTTTAATTACAGGTTAAGTAATAAGGAATTTGCATTTATGAAATATTTTTTCTGCATAGAAGCCAATTTACGGGAAACTTTTTGTTGGAAAATTTTGCGAAGCCGTACTTTTGAAACTCGAATCCATTCCATTATTTAGTGTAAATTCACCACAATAATTGCGCCAAAATAGTAAGACTATTCAAACAAGGATGATGCGAATGTCGGTCGCGAACCTGCAGCTTTTGATACATCATATACTGTTTAGTGGATCATTTTCTTATCTGAATCCTAAAAGCATTCCTAGAATTTGTGTTATCTGGTAAGTGTGGGTTAACATCCTCCAATAAAAAGCGCCACCTACAAAAACACACGAAATGCTCAAAACATGAGGCAGAAATGTCCTTCTTCGTATGTTCTGAATGGTCATGCGAAACAAGAACGTTTGTCATCTTTCCATGTTAACTCGCATGCAAAGATTTCTGGAATTGTGAACTCCGATCGCAAATTCTATGTGCGTTCCTTCGGGTGTGCGCTTGGGTAACGAACCAACTGGTGTTCACGTCGGCGGGTTTTTCTAATGGTAAAACCTTGTCATTTCCACTGAAAAACTGGTCTACAAAATGGTTAAACCACGATTGTTTTTCACCAACAGGTTTTGAATGCATTTGCGAAAGAGGTTTCACCAGAGATACAACTTACAGCAGGTATGACAATTGCATGAAAGTAATTAAAGCGGTCAACATTTCTGACGGTGATGGTTCTGGTGCGGTGATCTGTGGGGAAAACAAGTGTCTAAACAATGGAACGTGTGTACGAAAGCCGACGCAGTCGTCGACTCGATACAACGATACGTATGAATATCCGGAGCTCGATGAAGCCCTGGTTTGTCTGTGCCCACCCGGCTATTTTGGAGTGTCATGCGATGTTGTGGAGAACAAGTGGTCTGGTAGGTTTACTAATAATTTCATCCTGATCTCCGTCTTAAATTTAATATTGTGGCCCACTAAGAGTCATGAAACAGGCTCCGATCCGCACTCTCAGTCGACGGAGTCGACAATCGACCTCCCAAGCTGCTGGAATTCTGCTTGACCCATCGTGTTCTCCACCTGTTTATCTACTTTCCGTTAGAGATCCCTTTGGAGTTGAGAACGTGTCCCGTTTGACAACTGCATAGAATCCTTCACTTATATCTTGAGAAAATTTGGAAACGTCACCCGGGGTTTCGACGTGAAACGGAAGCCGACCTAAGCGAAAAATCCAAATGTACTGTACAAATAATTCATGCTTTATAAGAATCAACATCAATATGCAACCCACAGATCTTCTGGGAGAGTAAAACCAGGAGCTTTTGGTTGAAGGCCGTCTGGTCATTGGAATCCCATTATCGGTGCAACAAAACATGAAATAGCACAGTTCATCCTTCATTAACGGATTCATCAAAACGTGGTCACCCGTCCACTGGCTCCTTTAATGAAGGCTTCTCAAGCAGAAAGTACACCCGTCGTGTGCTTTATTTCACCTTCTTTGCTGCCTGCAAGGTTCCTTTTAACTCCCGATTAAGGCAGGATACTGTCGGCCGGAATGTCTGTTGTTGAAAACCAACCATCACTTTCCAAGTACTGACGTTCCCTCTCGTCCCCTCTCCGTGTTGCGCGGCAGCCCTATTCCTATTGGATGCTGCAAATAAGCCATTTCGTTTTACTTATTAGAAATCAACTGCATAATTGGATACATGCATTAGTGGATAGGTGAAAGTGAAAAAAGTGCATGTGGGTCAATCATCAATCATTCCGAATGGTCACCTGAATAAATCGCCCCATCGAATCATTCCACAGTCATTCTAGATCGTGAAAGTTGAATGAGTCAAATATGTTCAAAGTCCCTGCGCCTTTCCTTCGTGCGGGAAAATCCAATAGCCGCAGAGGTCTTAACGCATAATCTTGAATTCAGAAACTATGCAGGACACTTGAACATATGTTGGTCTGTTCCAGTTCCACAGCAATGTTTGAGTCGATTCTCGGCTTACGTTATCACTTTGAGTTGGTTGTATATAGATCTCGTTCCAATTCTTCCCCAGTCACACACTGAACAGCAGCCATAACCCGCCTTATTGCTAGTGTCGTGAACACTTGTGGCGTATTGACTGAGGACGCCAGTTGCATAAGACCAACTTTGATCGCTATCTTCGTTCAAATCAGACTTTAACAGGTGCCTTCAGAATCTGGAAGCAACGAAGAAAACGGTTCATCCACGGCTTTATGGAATAAAAATTTCCTGTGAAGATATTATCCANACTGAGGACGCCAGTTGCATAAGACCAACTTTGATCGCTATCTTCGTTCAAATCGGACTTTAACAGGTGCCTTCAGAATCTGGAAGCAACGAAGAAAACGGTTCATCCACGGCTTTACGGAATAAAAATTTCCTGTGAAGATATTATCCACCACAAACAGCTTTTTCAAACACATCTTCTTCGCAGGAATGCCCTGATTGCCTACTACAGTGCAACATTTATCTACCTGTATTTCTGCTTTTAGTTTGGGATGCTTGGAGTCCATGCGTGCCAAGTTGTGGGAATTGGCGCTACAAATACCGAATGCGATCCTGTATTGGAGATGCTGGATGCTTGGGTTCCGCTTTGGAAAGTGACCGGTGCGAGGACACCAAGTGTGAGTTGATCAGCGCGATTGAAAATGTCAGCAGTATACAGGGCCCGTCTGGTTCAGAGGGTCGCTATCACTCCGTTACCCAGTCCACCCTGCTGATCTGGATGTTGGGATTCCTATTACCGTTAGAAATGCTACTGATTTTTATCGGCGTAGTTATTCTGGAGAAGTGCATTCTTAAATACTGATGCACTTCAATGTCGGTTTGTTAAATCCGAAATGAATCGGTTCCCCTTGTACAAGTGTTCTGTTTCAACCAATCTCATGTTACCTGCATTTTGTAAAATAACAACAATCTACTGAATTCATAATCCAGTGATATACTACTTCTGGCATTTCTACCAAATCAAAAAGAGCGTCTGACCGAACACGGAATGGTATCCGGTTTCCAATTTATTGAACTTATCCGGTGTAAAACCCTCCATCCGCACAATATTATTCTATAAAATTTGAATAACATGACTGACCTACCCTAAACGTAGTGACCGATAAGAATGGATTAACATCAAATGTATACAAATTTTCTCGCTCTTTCCTGATTTTCTCTGAGGAGGCTTCGGTTTCTAAGGTGATGTGACGTTTTGAGTGCTCCTTCTACCCAAAAGTACTCAGCATTTATTCACGAGAAGTCCGTCGTTAAAATGGTTGAAATCACGACGGTGGTTTGGGTGCCTACGTCTGTGGTGTGGGTTCGTCATTCACCAGGTACTCAGGGTATATTCTGGATTGATAATTGCTCACCTTACCGTGGGGCGAGTGACTACGCTGACAGAACTGATCAGCCTTCCAGAAGCGCCCTTTTGTCGATGGTTAGAAGCAGTGTGTGCAAAGTCTGGGGGCCCAAACTGGAGTCTATTCCAATAACAGCTGGTGCATTCTATGTTGAGACTGCCATCACAGATAGCAGCATAAGTGTAGTTGTGGCGGAGAAGCCAGTACAAATTTGCAACATTCGACTTCAGAGAATATGACGAACTCATCAAGGAGGTCGCTGCCAGAGTAGTGGTCTGGAAAGTGTGGGAATGAGGCGGCGCTCTCCAACCACTTATTTCGACCCTTTGTCTAGCACTCAAAGATCAGTGATGCGCCCCAGACATCACTTGTTAAAAATGTTTAGTGTAAATGTCTTGCACACGAAGAGGGTAAGTACCACGACCATAACTAGGCAGTGGAAGGGTTTCGACGTCTAGTAAACGGACCTTTGCTCCATAACATTTCCGAGTGATGTATGACGCAGTATCGTTGTATATCACAATGAGTTTCCTAGCCCGCCTTAAGGATTGTTTGGTATGACAAAGAATTTTAATAGTAGGACGTATCCACCCGATAGAGAGCTTAAACAACAATGGCTGCTAATTTTATGTTTCCTTAAATTAGACAATATCATCAAAGTGCTGCAGAGTAGCGGTCTAGTTGTTCAAGCTCAGATGCATGTCGGCAAGCCCTCCATGTCTTTCAACTCGTTCCGCCTATTGTGCAGTTAGCTAAGAGTGGTTGCGGGTATTCTTATCTCACATGAGAGAAGATTCAAACTAAGAGATCAATGTTATGTGCTCAAACTAGAGCCGCTTACATGAAGTAAGCCTTGGAAAAAGAGGAAAGTTTCACAAATAGCTGTGATGGGTTCAGTCAAATGCATCTCAAAGAGTTAAAAATTAGGTAATTTTTCGCTAGTGTAACTTGGCCAGACATTCCATAACTTCGCGCAGGGTGGATATCCGGTTCACAAATCTCTCCGAACGGACTCCTCTACTTCTCAGGATTATGTTGGTTTAGAGCGTCTACTACGTTCGAAAGCGGCTTGCTCGTTTATGAAACCCATCCCTAATAGATTTTCGATCACTGTTCTTCGTATTTACGGAGGAGGATGAGCATACCCTCTTCCTTCAAAATGAGACATAATGATGTCTCAGAGCCTCAGGGTGTATTCCTATTTGCAAGGTAGCGATACTTATACACTCAAGAGGAATATAATCTCCTCCTGAAGCCATTCCCCTGTTGAGACTTTGACAATCGAGTTGATTTCTGCTTGACTATTCTAATAGTGGCTGGCGCTATAAGACTCCGGTGCGTTCTTGTTAGAAGACAAAGTTATTTTGATAATCATTTACATTAGCCCATCCATGTATTTTTCTTATTGAGTTTACCCACAGTATTCTCCCACGTGCATTGATCAGAAGATGTTATGGAGTCAGGTTGTTACTCCCGGTAGCATTTCACGGAAAACAGAATGTCTGAAATGCGCAGATTCAATCAGTATAGACGTTCTGATTTCAAGCGCATCAACCTGGAGGAAAATAGAAAGCACAACTTCGTTCCCTATTTGTGTTGTTTTACAAGTTACCGCAATTCCACAGACCCACTTTCGTGCATCCTGTTGTTTGATTGACTTTCGCATTAGCATGCGTTTTGTTTTCGAAGTGACCGAAGGTTCATTCTACCAACACCATTCAATCATCCTGCTCCTTGCATTCTATTGGTTACTTAGTCACGCCGTACCAGTTATAAACAAGCCATTCTACGAACAAATTACTGTCACAAGCAAACTCTAAGAACCTGTTTCCCAAGGAAAACTTGATGAAAGCTGGTCCTTGATTCCTACACAACTGGATGTTGTCATTGGAATGATGTTTGTTTATACTTGTGAAGAACACTTTTTAATGCAAACTACCATGGCGAGTCATTAGCGGTCGTTTTCGCAATAAGATGCACGAAAAGTGGGATACAAGCTTGTTACTGAGACTTAAACGATAAGATATATGAACATTGGCCATCAGTCTCCATTTATGGAGATAGAGAAACCTTTCAGCTCACGGGAGTTGTATGTTGTTTTTGATGTTCAAGATGATATTCGACGTTCTGCCCAAGAAGTTATTGTATTCACAGGGGAGGACTTGAAATAAGTTAAGTTACACGTGTCAGTTTTACACCCTTCAACCTGCGACTCTATCATTTAGTCCACAATTAACAAGGTTTAAATCTTGAATCAAAGCTAAATGCTTCATCAAAACGCATGGAATGGAGAAGAACCACAAAGTATATGGGCATCACTCTGAAATATTGATCCAGGAGCAATGAAGTGAACATCGTGACTGGAATGCAATGGCGATATATCCAGTCTTTGTAACAGATAATCTCAAAACTGACAAGACGCTCACATTCTATCTACCGTAAAAACGAATCGAGTATATAAAAATAGCCCAAAAATTCGATTTGTTAAGATTTGGAAAAATAGTGTCTGCAAAACGACGCATCATCACGACTGATTTCTAACTCAACTTCACCATTTATTTGTACCCGATCATGAAAGCTCTCCTCTAATGGCAAACCGCTGTACTTCATAGTGCTGACTAGGGTCGACTGTTAATGCAAACCTCGATAAAAGGCTCAAAGCTGGCTGGAAGCAGTTCCTCAATGACGCGTTCTAAGAGAAAGAAATTCTTAATTATATTCCCCTATATTTAAAGACTAATTTAATACTGCACGACAATGCACGAAACACTGGTGTATTAGCTCGAATAAATGGAAATGCGTAATTTTGAAATAAGGTTTTTTGAAATTGAGTAGTAGAAATGATTGAAATGCTGAAGGAAATGCAAATCAGTAAGTAAATAAGTATGAGTCCTCTGCCACCTCACAAACGTGTTTTTATCATGTTCATTTTCTCCAACTCCCTTCTGTCTGAGTGTAGTCATTCTGTATGGCCCACTTTGAAGAAAATCGGACCAGAGTTTTGTTCTTATTCTCGCCTAGGAAAGCATGTCATTTTGAAAATTCAAATTTGTAATCTTATCGCCTGACACCTGAGGTTATTTGTTAGGCGTCAGTCTGTCAAAGGATTTAAAATTTTCTAGGCCATATATGTGCTTTTGTGTCTACTGTACATTGTAGTCACAACATACTTTTGTCCATAATCAGGACTGCGACAGATGGAGAGAGTACAAAATGCCGCAACAGGTTTAGGGGTTTTGTCAGAAAATGTTGCGCAACGATACCAGATGGAGTTGCCAACTCTACTCTTTCAATATGATCGCCGTTTTACTGATGACTTGAGTACTTCCCTGCGAATAATACGAGGAACCATTAGACTCTCACTGTCGGCCGACGTTCCGCTACGTGGCGACAACCGGCGAAGGGAAACCCGTCTCGCTTTTTGAATTATAACGCCGCTACTTTAAGGTGTCTTTTAAGACTGGAAATCCCTGCGTAATGCATAAAAGTTGGAAAGATGTGTGGCGTCTTTATCCTCTGTGGTTGCTGTTGTTAAGAGGCAGTTGAAGAGACTGGGCTTAAAGAGTATTCCATTGTCCTCTATCGATACCGAGTATGTACGAATTTGCACCTGCGCAGCCAGCTCAGCTGTTCTTTTCAGCCCAGAACACAGCAAGTGATGAATCATAAAATGTGTGTGCGTGAAACTCCAAGGCTTTTGGTGTAAATGGAAAATATTCACTTGGTGAAAGTAGCACACTTAAATGCATTAGTGATTGGACCCATTTTGATGGGGACGCAATTAGATGGTTGTCAAAATTCATCAGGCACTCGTATGATGCATGAGTGAATCGCCCTTAAATTCAGGAACCCATCTGAATTCACTCACCCAGGTGACTGTTCGGCAGTCTTCGTCATTGTGAATGAAGTGAATGGGTTATACAAAAGCGTGTTTACGTTATGATGCAAATCGTGATGATAATTGAATTTTTACTTTTCGAGCCATCTCGAATGGATTGGTGGTAGCAAACAATGGCGTAGAAAAAACACCATTTTCAGTGTGATACTAGACCAAGCAATGTGTTGTTCAGCGAATATACACTCATTTGAAAACTAATTTGTTTTTTCCAAAGACTCACCTTGAACCCAGCTGAATCTCTCGTTTGTGATGTTCTCAGGCAACTGAATGTGCTACAACAGGCCGCCTCATGTTTCATTCGCTACGGTATTCGAGATATCGCCATACATGTATATCTTTGTAATGTACTACTCATACGGTTGCTGTCGACGGATTTTCATCAACCTTATGAGTAGTACATTACAAAGATATAAATGTGTTCGTTAGTTGGAGATGTGAAGCCGATTTTCGCTGCTGGTAAAGCCCATCAAACATATAGATACTCTTTATACCTTAGGTTCGAGTTACTGCTCCACTGTCGTAATTTGGACAGTCATAACTGACTACCATTAAACACGTGAATGTGTTTCCGGTATTTTGATGTGTTCACCTCCCAATGAGATCATAGCAATTATCCGTACATTGTCCGTTCATCGAGCAATCGACAACGTACAGACGCCTAACAGTTTATGATACGTGAAGCTACGTCGTTTCAGCCGATAATCCAGACAAAATTAATTAAGTTAAATCTCAAACAATCTCCACTTCAGCACCTAAGAACTAAATTCGGTCAAATTTTCTGTTATACCATTCGAAAAAAATCATTAGAACAACACAAACACGGATCTATCGGGAGCTATTTAGGATCCATGTAGTCAGTTTGGTGGTCTCCTCTTACTCTGAAGAATGCAGAGCTTGTTTGGATGTATAAAAGAGGGGACCAAGAAAGCATCTGCATCAGAACATATACAGAGGAAGCTGGAAATTTTAGCATTTTTACGAACTAGTACACGGAACGTTTCGTACTTAAAACTGGAAAGACAGCTATACAATGTGTTGACAGGCATACCACCAAGAATGACTGTATAGATCTACCCTGCAACTGGACAACTTGTTACAAGGAAAGTGAGACAATGAATGAAAGAAGTAACTGGCCCCCTTGCTGTGGCTGAATTGCAGTTCCAAACCATCGCCTAAGAACCATCTGAATAGTGGACTACCTAACCTATATGCTTGTACACTAGAGTAAAACACCGGAGACGGTGAATGGGCAAACTTACGCTTTCATCACTGGTTTGGAAGAACCGAACTCGTTTGCTACCGCATCACCATTGGTCAAACCCTACGCCAGGCGGAGAACGCATTTGACAAGTCACACACTGAAACTACTACGCAGTCATTTACGTTGAAGTTCACACTGGGGTAGCAAATACCGAGTCCTGACCAAGTGATTCCAAAATTGGGCCACCC
>NW_008751848.1:654260-654699 GCF_000715545.1 Opisthorchis viverrini
TGAGAATATCATAAACGACAGATTCAGCTGGGTTCCAAGTGAGTCTCTCGAAAGAACCAAATTAGTTTGCAAATGATTGTATATACTCTAATAAGTGGAACTTCCTTCTGAGAAGTTGTCAGTGGAGAAGCCAGCCAATAGGCGGTGACGTGTTTTGGTTCCTCTGATTGGAGAATGCCTGGCGCGATTTCTTTTTCAAGTGCGATCCAATCATCCTGCTGATCAGCTGTTGTGACCAAACGGTTAGGTGTTCAGCCACTGACCAGAAGGTCGAAACTTGGTTTCGTGAGATGCGCACTGAAGATGACTCTCAGAAAGGATTGAATAGCTGTACAATTCTTCTCCGCTTTTCAGCATAGACTGGATTCGGTGACAGGTCGAGATCTGACCTGAGCCAAGCGTTGTGCTAAGAGCAGCTTTCCCAATACGATTTTACACG
>NW_008751848.1:661766-663273 GCF_000715545.1 Opisthorchis viverrini
GCCTGGTTATTACCATGAGTCTACCCGCAGTAGAGTAGGTCGATGAAATGTCAGGATTATGACCAGCGGTGAAGTGGGCAGGGAACTGTGTCCTGCAAGATGATGAATGGTTCTGTCATGCTTTCCGGGACGACCTTTGTTTACTTGAGATAAAACAATGCATCTATCTGTGTGGAAGTTCAGCCAACACCCAAGAAAACAGTTGATTTGATAGTCTTAGGATGTATTTTTTAAAGAAAGTGTTCGAAATTGTTCGATAACTGATAACTGTCTGAGAAGAATGTTTCACCCGGTAGCTGGTCCGAAAAATGAACTTAATTGAGCACTACGAAAAATCCCTTTTGAGGTATATAAGCTACCTGGCTGCAAGAGTTTAACCATGTTTCAATGCATCAACGTATATGGTCTAGCTAAGCTTATGTGGTAGAGTCTGGTTATCATATTTAGTTAAGTGACATGGGTTTTCCGCTGACTTCTGCCTACTCATTTACTTATTTACTCCCACCTCAGCAGCTAAGAAGTGTCTTCTGGGGAACTAACGCGACCCTTGAAACTTAATTCGGCGCTAAACTACTTGTTGGTGATTATTCACCCGGAGTTCCACCGCCACCATGGGACCATCAGAACTTGTCGATTCAACATGCCAAATTCCGGCGGAAGGTAATTGGTTAGAGTGACTTAACAAAACTTATGTTTTCTGACAAAAGTATCTACGGCGAATGACAACTGTTAGCTGAGTAGCACAACAAAGTTTCGTCCATCAGGTAATCTGTCAAGCTATGGAATTTACCAATGTGCTGAAAAGCAATACTGAGCACCTAAACGGACATAAGGCTAATTATCGTTGAATTCATTCATATGTATAAAATCCACCACTTTTAGCAATGTTAGGCACTCGCCCGAGAAGAGGCATGCTGGTTGCTGCTTGCATTTTAAGACCTGCCTTTTTAATGATGCGTTTTGGGTTTCATATTCAGGATACCTAGAATCCTCATCTCCACTGCAAGATGGCAGTGTATTCGAACATACTAGAAATCATCCACAGATTCATTGGAAGTTTTTGCTGAGGATCAAATGGTGTAATTTAATAATCCGCTACTAATAATGTCGATAAAGCTCTTTGAAAGCCCGTAAGTGGTTTTGCCGTTCTTTGGGCTCATCAGGTGGGCAAGGTGTCCGCAAGTTTCCGTCACACCTAGATTCTTCTTGAACACGGATTGAACGAAAATCACCTTATACACTCATCTGCGTACCAGATTTGACAGAAAACCCACCTGGTACCAATCCGAATTTCCCGCTTATGATGTTTCGTTGAGTCCAAGGACGAAGCTAGGCACTGGCTGTTCACGAGGTTTCAACAGCCTTACCAGTAGTGCATTGTCTACTGATGCCCTGTGGTAACTAGAATATCGTACTAACTGGAACACAGGCTGGCGCAGCACATTCAGCGGCTTGGGAGCCGGGTTTTATCCATCCGTTTGACTGAACCAATCAAAATGTACGCAAC